>NC_061782.1:685000-730000 GCF_022458985.1 Mugil cephalus
AGCTCCTCCTAGCCTCCCTGCTAACAGTAGCTCCTCCTAGCCTCCCTGCTAATAGTAGCTCTTCCCAGCCTCTTAGCTTCTAACATGTGTTTTATCCTCCTGGTTGCACCAAAACAAGATGGCAGCGCCCATTTTCACCACACAACAAGTGTCCTGACCCGAAGCTCCGCCTACAAATATTTAGTGGAGTAGATTTTGGTTGGTCTGTAGTCTCTCCGCAGAGATCTGATGGGCCAATCAGATGCTTTGGGGCGGGGCTTCCATTGGCAATGGACAGAAGAGGAGCTTCAGTCTGAAACTTTGGTTCCAAAACAACAACAACAAACCAACTTAGAAACCAGCTCATTTTCTCTTGGAAGATTTCACAAAATTAAAAAAGTCTTCTTCTGCCCTATAATAACATTTCCGAGTATTTTAATGAGGGTTTCACAATCTAAACGTTGTTGGGGCCCAGAAAGCTAATAAACTTAAAGTGAAGTGAATAAAAACAAGAGCACAGAGGGATGAAGAGACAGCGTGGAGAGTGTGTGAACCTCTGTCTGCATCACTAATGAGACGGTGTATTGTTGCATTGTAGTAGAAAATTAGCAAATGAATAAAGGTTACGAACAGACGGCCGGTTCCCAGGAATCCATTCACACGCTGCTAATGTCACTCGGTGTTTCACTGATGTCGAGGCATAAATCCACGGTTTAACTGTCAGATAAAAGTGATAAAGGTGCAGCTCAGATTCAGAAAAACAATATAAGTAGATGCTAACAGTATGCTAACGGCAGGCTATTACTTTTATTTATGCTGTTTTGTTCTGCTAATAGTTGCTACGTGTTTAAGCTAGTGTCACTTATTAGTGCTGATAAATTATAATAAATTATGGGAACATCAGAGTAAGTATATGCTAATATATAATGTATACAATAAAACAAGCTGCCATTAGACACGTGTGTGGAGTCGTGGTATAAAAGCTTTTGTTTGTTGTTTCCCCATTAATGACATTATTTACCTTATTATTAACCCTCAATGGTTCCTCTGGTGGTTTATTTAACAGCAGCGTCTCTATGAACCAATCAGAGCTCTGGACTCCAGCTGTGTTTGATGTAATACGTCAAGTTCTTCTGGTTTCACTGATAAAAGTCATTATAGGATTCAACCAACACAACAACCTGTTATTTTTAACTGTTGATTCCTCCAGAACTAAACCACGTAGAGAGATTCTGACTGTAGTGACAGAAACTTCAGAGTCTTGTCTTTAAAAAGAGACCGAGACCATGAATGAGCTGCAACATGTTCATGAACAGGATTCAGTTTAATTTCAGTTAAAAGGCTGAAATTATGTTTTCTTAGTTGAGACACGAAGAACCTGAGTTAAGTTAAACTTAATATTCAGACCAGATGAACTGGTCACATGACCCCCTGCATCATCTCCATGTTTCACTGAACTTTACAGATAAACTTTTATATGGATGCGCCTGAGAAACCTCCTCCTGAGAGTAGAGATGTTTCAGCTTCAGATGTTGGAGGTTTTTATGTTTCATCACCAGTTTATTTCTGACATATTTGAGTTTTGTTCATTTCTAGAGCGAATGGAAACACATCTGATGTCAACAGGTTAGTTTGTCTCAGCAGCTGATGATTAAAATAATCACAAACTGTTTTTTCTCAGGTTCCAGGGTTAGAGAGTCGGTCCTCACACAGATAGAGACATGCTTCCAGCCCAGCAGGGTTTCTGGCTTAACGAGGAAAAACTCATTAGAGGTAACGGGTTAAAACCTGATCCATCCCAACTAATCAAGACCTTCCTCTCTTTCTACATTTAAAAATATATCAAAGTCTGGTTCCATCTAGTCCAGTATGAACCATATGTAACATCCCGGTCCAGATCCAGATCCAGGTCCAGGTCCAGATCCAGGTCCAGGTCCAGATCCAGGTCCAGGTCCAGGTCCAGGTCCGGGTCCGGGTCCGGGTCCGGGTCCGGGTCCGGGTCCAGGTCCAGATCCAGGTCCAGGTCCGGGTCCGGGTCCGGGTCCGGGTCCGGTCCGTCCTACTGGAAGCTCTCCAGGATGGGTTCGTGTCCAGTCTCCTTTAAGAAGAGCAGCAGGTCTTGGGGTCGGATCCCCATGGTGGCGGAGTTGGTCATGGGGTGGAAGTAGACCAGGGCATGGCCTCCCTCCACCAGGTCCTGGTCCAGGACGAACTTCACACTCCGGTCCCGATCGAAGAGAAGAGCCAGAGCCGTCGCACAACCCTGACCCACCTGGTAGGAGACCACAGACAGAGACACAGTGAGACACAAAGAGACAGAGAGACAACACAACCTGAGGGACTCATCCCACCTTGAGTTTTTCCAACATGGCCGCCTCGTCTGCGAAGCGCAGGTTTCCGCTGCCGAGACCGAGCTTCTTGGCGAGGACGTTGAGGTCGACCTGAGGACAGAGGGGACAGTGTTGAGTCTGGAGGGGGGAGGTGGGGGGAGGTAGGTGGGGAGGAGGAGGAGGAGGAGGAGGGGGAGGAGGAGGAGCTGACCTGGTGGTCATGGCGAGCCGACACCAGCCAGAGGCCTTTCTTCTTCTTGTCTTTCAGGAAGAGGTTTTTGGTGACGGCTCCGTTCACCTCCTGCAGGTGAGGCATCATCTCCTCCACCGTGAACACCTGCAGGGGGGAGGAGGGGGAGGAGGTGAGAGGAGGTGAGAGGAGGGGGAGGAGTGGGGAGGAGAGGGAGGAGGTGAGAGGAGGGGGAGGAGGTGAGAGGCGCTATCCAGCTGCAGGGCAGACTGGCTGATAACACGGTCACGTGGCGCCCCCTGCGGGTCACAGCAGGTCTGTACCACGTTAAAACATTCAGAAAACTTTAATAATTCATTTAACTTTGAAAACCACTTAAAAATCTCAATCTCACATTAAGTTTCCATTGTTTCATTGTTCGCATTACAGAACCTCTGTTCATCTCATCTTTAAGGTTCTGAGAAGCTCCTCACCAGACTCCTTTTAAAAACTGTCGTTTTTTTGTTTGTTTTTTTACAATGAACTTAATTCTGTACAGATAGGGCGACAACACAAACATCTCGACTTGATTTCAGCTTCAGATCATCCGCTGCTTCTTTCGGCTCAGAAATATTACGACACTAGTCTCATTCCCACTGAGACACAGCTCTGAAATGCGTCCACGTGTTAATGCGTTCAGCCTTAAAAACACACATTCACAGCTGATCCTACACCACAGTGAGTTCCTTGTGTCATAAATGACGCCGAATAGAAGCGTGAAACCCCTCGATTCAGAAATTTTATTTAAAATGTTTAAAGGCGTTTACAGGATTTACAGTGAGTGAATGAACCTAAATGTGTCGGACACGTTCATGGGATTCAGGCTGTTTTACCGGTGGATGTTCCACGCAGCTCGTCTGGATGTTTAGCGTCTGGAGATATTTCTCCAGTTCAGAGCGAAGATCTTCAGACATGTTGACGGAATAAAAGAGTGTTGGTGGAAGTCAGGAACAGCTGCAGGAAAAAACAACAAGAAGAAGAAAATTAAACGACGCCCTTCTTCTTCTTCTGTTCGCTGTTCTCCTGCAGCTGGCGCCACACTGACACCTTCTGGCTGCACAGCGCATAAATAAATAGATAAAACTCTCTTATTGTTAAAAGCATAGGCCGTATATAAATATGGACGCCACGGCTCCGCTTCCTCCTCATTGGTCCAAACCAGTGACTGTATATAGGTCCAAACTGACTCTAATTTCGCGTAGATACGGGCGGCGACATCTTGTGAGTTTGGACCTCTTTTACTATCAGTTGGCATGGCAACAAGTGGTCGCCATTATGTCACATCCTGTTTCTATATTTTCAAATTCATCAGCATTTTATTAACTACCTAAAATGACTGAAGCCATCCTTGAAAAAAAAAAGTCTATCACGTGTATTTTAGTGTTTTATTTTGGCCCAAGTCCCGCCCACTGACATGGAGGAGGTGGAGCTTAGGAGCTATAGCTACTGCGGCCTCCAAACACCAGGGGGAGCTCACTAGTTTTGACTTCACTTTAGAGAAGCTGTTCCATCTTTGTCTATGGATAAAAGAAAACAATAAAAGAATAGGGACTACATCAGCAAAAACAAATGAATAAAAGAAACATTTTCTAATTCAAACTGTTAAATAAAATGAATAAATTGAACTGAAAAAAGAAATGAATGAATAACAGAACCATCTCACCATTAAAACCATTTATTGAAGGAAGGAGACTCTGAGTTTATTTACTGGATCTCTGAGACATTGTTGGTGGAGGAGTCGATGACGTCCTTCAAGGACACGTTGTCAGTGCTCCACTTTCACCTGAACGTTATGAAACGAATGGACGTTTTAAATCACCTCAGTGACCCAGTTTAATGCAGAACACGGGGTCAGTGTTACGGCTCAATCTGCTGCTCGTTTAGTAAATGAACATTACAGAGTCTGGTGACGTTAGAGATTAAACCTTCATCCTCTTCATGAGAGATCCTTCCTGAAAGTCTTTAGGTGTCAGAAAAGGGACCCGTCAATATGAGTCAAAATTAAATACAACTTCACCCACAATCCTCTCTGTTTCACGCTGGATGTTACCTGGAACTAGAGAAGCTCCTTTTTTCTTTGATCCTTGGTGATTGTTAGCTTAGCATTGCTGTGTAGCATCTAGCCTTGGTGGCTGGTAGCTTAGCATTGCTATGTAGCATGTAGCCTTGGTGGCTGTTAGCTTAGCATTGCTATGTAGCATGTAGCCCTGGTGACTGTTAGCTTAGTATTCCTGTGTAGCATGTAGTCTTTGCAGCTGTTAGCTTAGCATTGCTGTGTAGCATGTAGCCTTGGTAACTGTTAGCTTAGTATTCCTGTGTAGCATGTAACTTTGGTGGCTGTTAGCTTAGCATTGCTATATAGCATGTAGCCTTGGTGGCTGGTAGCTTAGCATTGCTATGTAGCATGTAGCCTTGGTGGCTGGTAGCTTAGCATTGCTATGTAGCATGTAGCCTTGGTGGCTGGTAGCTTAGCATTGCTGTGTAGCATGTAGCCTTGGTAACTGTTAGCTTAGTATTCCTGTGTAGCATGTAGCCTTGGTGACTGTTAGCTTAGTATTCCTGTGTAGCATGTAACTTTGGTGGCTGTTAGCTTAGCATTGCTATATAGCATGTAGCCTTGGTGGCTAGTAGCTTAGCATTGCTATGTAGCATGTAGCCTTGGTGGCTGGTAGCTTAGCATTGCTATGTAGCATGTAGCCTTGGTGGCTGGTAGCTTAGCATTGCTATGTAGCATGTAGCCTTGGTGGCTGGGGTCCTGGGGAGTTCCATGTGTAAATCTCCATCTTCTTCTGGATCGTATAATGAGCTCAGTGGTAGAATGTGATGACGTCCAGGAGAAATAAAATGTCCAAAGGTTGAATTGTGTGAACGTTGCCTCCTGTAGTGAATCAGTAGCATTTTGGAGCCAGATTCACTTTAAGAGGTAAAAACCCAACGTGGAGGAACTTTGGGTTCTATGGTTTGATCCTAATGTCCAGATGGAGAGTGGACCTGGTTCTGTTTCACTAGAACCTTTGGAGAACATGTGAGCTCTGTGGTGTTTCTAGAGACTCTGGGTCCAGGTCTGGTCCAGGTCTGGTCCAGGTCTGGTCCAGGTCTGGTCCAGGGGCTGATGGATGATCAGGATGATGTCGTTACTATCAGGTGGGTTCTAGTCTCTGGTCTAGAAGATATTTTAGTTCATCACTAATTAATCAGACACAGTGTTACTGAAACGTCTCCATGGTTTATTTGGTTTATTTGGTCTTGATGAGTCTAGATGAGTTTCATCTTTACCAACATTACCCACAAACAGAATGTGCTAATAAATAATTCAGCTGCTTTAAATGTGACTGAATGATGTGAATGTGAAACATTATAAACGTATAAACCGTGTTGAGTGGAATCGTTTAAATGTGTCTCTGCTTTCTGAGCGATTTTCTCTCTTCATTGATTCTGTTGCTGAAAAGACTCGAACAATCACAAAGAACCTTGGCAGGAAAACACAAAGACGCAGGAACACAAAGGAAGGAACGTGTCTCACATTTAAGTTTGCTCAGGGTTTTGTTCCTGGAGATCTTCACAGAGACAGTGACGGAAGTCTGACTTTAAACATTAACCCTTCAGCTGTTGTTGCTTCTGTCTGATTGGCTGAGCTGGACCCATTCGTTCTGAAGCAAAGGTTATTAAATGAATAAATCCTTTTATTTTGCTGAATAAATGAGAGTTGATTCCTGTAGATCTAAATAAATATGAACCTGAAGCTTTCAGCCAGACTCCATTCAAAAATGTAACGATTTAGATGAAGTTGTTTTTATTTTGCCTTTCAAGGACCATGAACTTCCTCTATGTGATCAGTACGTCTGTGTTTCCATGGAGACCTGATCCCATCCAAACATCACGTCTACTGGAAATACAACACAAGAAGAAGAAGTGGAATGAGTAGAAACAGAAGGAAATAAAAAAAAGGAGTAGAAGAAGCCGTGTTCCTCCTCCATGTCCTAAATGTCTCAAGTAGAAGAAGACGACCAAGATGTCTCCATGGATTCCAGCGGGTTCATCTTTTCAAACACTGTGGAAGAGAAGAAACTGAGGAAGAAGAAGTAATACGTCCTCCTCATGACAGTAAAAACTATGGATAAACCCATTGTGACGTCACCCGTTGGATTCTCAACCTCGAAAATGAAGCCTGAAGTGGGCGGAGCCCGCCGTCGCCATGTTGGATGAGCTTTACTCCGCCCACACTCAGATACTCCAAATATGGACGTGGGGGGGTCGTGTCTGACTTTGAGACCCCCCCCCAACCCTCCGCTACCAGTTAGCTTAGCACGGGAACGCTCTTAATTATGCAGAATTTTAAACCTCAGTAAAAAAATAAACACATGAGTTAGAAAAAAAATCACCCCCTGTACAGTTCATGAATAGTAAAATAAACCACTGAGACCAAAACCAGTTTGAACCAGGCTGTAAACATGTGTAATGATGCTGTAAAGTCGGGCTTTTTAACATGAGGGTCTATGGGGATCTGCTCCGTTTTGCATCCAGCCTCTGGGGCAACTCAGCCCCGGAGGTTAACGCCTGGTCCTCCTCCAGGTTAGTGTCCAGTCCTGAATGTTTAGAGTAGAAGAAGAAGAGAAAGAGGAGGAAGAAGAAGAAGAAGAAGGAAGGTGTTGTATAAGAGGAGAAGAAGAAGAGGGAGGGAGAGGAGATAAAAGAAAGGGGGAAGAAGGGAAGGAGGAGAAAAAAATAGGATGAGAACCAGTAATAAGAAAGAAGAAGAAGAAGAGGAAGAGGACTAGAAAGAGGTGAAAGGAAGAAGAAAAGAAGAAGAAAAGCATAAGATGAGGAAAAGAGAAAGAAAGAAGTTTGTCTGTTTGTGGTTTGTGTCTGTTTGTCTCTTCTCTGTCACAGTGTCTCTGGGTCTGGACACGAGGACGTGTCTCTGTTTTCATTCAGGCTGATGTGTCCATCAGACTGATGAGTGTCTTCAGAGTTTGATCTCGTTTCATGTTGATGATGAACTGAAGGTCAGCGGATAATCATCATAATGACTTCCTGTCAGAGCCTGACCCAAAGACCCACATCACATAATAACCCCCCCATACATCCCATAATACCATACATCACATTATAACCCCCCCTTATATCCCATAATACCATACATCCCATAATACCATACATCACATTATAACCCCCCAATAACAATAATACTAAAACATCCACCTGTCTCCATCGTTTCATCTCTCTGATACATATTTGACTTTTACCTCGAGTCTCACACATGAACCTGAAGTGAACACTATGTTCTGAATGTGTGTTCCAGCTGTGATGGGCTGGTCCACATTCCAGATGTTTTCAGTCCGACACATCATCAGTCAGTGTCTCATTAAACCTCCTCAGTTCAGAAGTTGCCTGAGATTCCTCACGTATTTCTTCGGTTCGCAGCGTTTCTCACTAAACCAGAACTTTAAGTTTTTCATTTTCAAACATGTAAAGAAAGTCACTGAATCCAAACATCATCAGCATTTACAACATTATCTTTTCTTTCTCTTATTTGTCCCTAAAATAACTAACGTCAGAAATAAAGAAGAACTTTCCAGCTTGTTCCTAAATCTGGATCATCTCCCCAGTTTACAACCGGCTGTTGTTGGGCACCATTAGCCTCAGTAGCTTCTAGATGCTAACAGTTGCCTAACAAGTATGAACGTAGCATACCTGTTAGCAAGCTAACGCGTGGCTAACTTAATGCAGGAGATATAAAGGTGTAATAGGATGCTGAATTAATAGGTTTACATTTCCTACTTTAAGTTGGACGATAGTTAGCTTGCTAACAGTTATGCTACATTCACACAAGCTACAATTAATTTTTAACGGGAGGTGGAGACAGATAGGGAGAACATGGTGTACAACATTTGAAGGCAATAATAGTGATATTAGCCTAAAAACAACGTAATTAATTAAAAAAAAAAAACTCATAAACTCTCTATAAGCACAACGTTCCTGACTTCTGTTTGCAAACATTTTCAGAAATGGGGACATGGACGTTGAGCCAATATGTTGTATGATTTAATGTCATTATGCCTTTTCGTTTCTTGCATTAAGTTAGACGCTAGTTAGCTTGCTAACAGTTATACTACACTAACAGAAACAATCAGCTATTCATTTTTAATGGAAGGTGGTGATGTGTAGCCTCGAGCTAGCTAAAAAAAACTCGTCGCTAAGTTGTGACCAAAAAGTGCAACATGAAGTTTGCTTCATTGATGTTCAACCAATAATATGTGTTTGTTCAATATAAACAATAAATAGCCATAAAAACCCTGTCGATAATGACTTGGCGCCATTAGCCTCGTGAAGCTAACTGCTGCTAACAGCTGATGTCACAGTTTTGCATGACTTCCTGTGTCATAAACACCATCTCAACGAGAACAAGTCACGCAAACTGAAAGTAGCTTTTAAAGCTACGAAACCTTCACCTGCACAGATGTGTCTCATTTATCTGCCAGCTGTCAATCACCCCCCCCCCCCCACCTCTTCCCCCTCCTCTCTTTCCTCCCCCTCCTCTCCGTCCTCCCCCTCCTCTCCCTCTCTCTCTCTCAGTCTGTGGATGCTACGGTTCATGGAGCTCCATCCTCCCACGGTAAGGGACGTATTTATTCATTCATTCATTTATCTCACACCAAACTCCATAGAAAAAATATGCAATTTAACACTTGATTACTTGAATCTAATTTCCAGTTTTTAGTTTTATTCTCTCAAACACAGTGAGAAACCAGAACACACTCCTATGATGATTTAACCGGAGCCGAATTGAAGAAAGAGACATATATAAATTTATCTAATGTTTATTTTTTATTCTGCACATTTATTTTTTTTTTTTGATTATTTTTAAATAACTTGTTTTTTTCCCATGAGGTTTGGTTTAGTGACTGGCTTTGTTAATATATTGATCACTTTATTGGAGCTCACGGGCCATGGGCCACGTATTGATCAGATAAAATGACCTAATTCACAGCTGACTGTAAATAAACACAGAGGAAATACGATGAAAAGAGGTTCAGGTGAACTCTGTTTAGTAAAGACTGTAACAGACATTTTATTCTAATTTTGATTAAATCCTGCACTCAGTTGCAGGTTTTACAGGACAGATGGAAATAAACTGATTTGTTAATGAAGACTTTTGTGGATTAAATCTCAGCGGTAGACTCTGAAATACCTTCAGACGTTTTATTTCTTTCCTTCTATTTTTTTGTATTGTGCTGTAAATCTGGTCCTTGGAAAGATTCTGAAGATTTAATACTCAGACAGATTCATCTGATCTTTCAAAGATTCCTCCGTTCAGAAGACGTTTATTATCCTTTGACCCTGAATCTGTCACAAACCGTTCATTAGTGTGAACATTGGCGGCCATGTTTGTTTGTACATTTAATTTATTATAAGCCAATACTAGTTCACCAGGGAGGAAACATCTCATCACTCCACCAGTTGGCAGTAGTCATCACTCAAAAGAGGAAGAGCTACTGTTAGCTGGGAGGCTAGGAGGCTAGGAAGAGCTACTGTTAGCTCGGAGGCTAGGAAGAGCTACTGTTAGCTGGGAGGCTAGGAAGAGCTACTATTAGCTGGGAGGCTAGGAAAAGCTACTGTTAGCTGGGCGGCTAGGAGGTTATGAAGAGCTACTGTTAGCTAGGAGGCTGGAAGGCTAGGAGGCTAGAAATACTTACAATTAGGTAGGAGCATTGGGAGCTAAGAGGAGCTACTGTTAGCTGGGAGGAGAAAAACAAGAGTTTGGATGAGGAGTAAGAAACAGAAGAAGAGATAATGTCCTCCTCCTCAGGTCTGAGAGGCCACGCCCCCTTTACTCTGTGGACGTTTAGTCCTTGATCTAATTTAATCAGGTTCATTCATGATGGACAGAGAGAGATTAGTTCCAGGATCAGGATGGAGATGATTTAACATGGAGGTCAGTGGTGGAGCCTCTAGTGGAGGAACGAGGAACTGTAACCTCCCCCCATCCTTCCTTCCATCCTTTCTTCCTTCCTTCCTTCCATCCATCCATCCTTCCTTCCATCCTTCCTTCCTTCCATCCATCCATCCATCCATCCTTCCTTCCTTCCTTAAATCCTTCCTTTCATCCTTCCTTCCTTCCTTCCTTCCATCCTTCCTTTCATCCATCCTTCCATCCATCCTTCCTTCCATCTTTCCTTCCATCCATCCAGAAGAAAGAGGAGGAGGAAAAAGAGGAGGAGGAGGAGTTTATTTGTGCTGTACATTTACAACAAATTGCAGCGTCTGATGTGTTTTCATGGGTCACTGCATCACGCAGCTTTAACACACTTGTCGTTTTTAATCAAACTCAGTAACCGTGGCAACGAGCTGAAAGGAGCCCGGAGACGTTTCTGGTGGAGGTTATAAAGAAGTAGCTTCATCTGGCCTCCACCCACATTAAACACACATTAAACTCACATTAAACACACATTAAACACACATTAAACACACATTAAACTCACATTAAACGCACATGTGTCTCTTTGTGGTGGTTGTGGGGCACTGACTAATGCAGGGGTGGTATGAAGTGTGAGTAGGACCTTCAGACACACACATATGAACTCCCGTATGCACACACACATGCAGGTGTTGGCATTACTTTACTATTTTTGTCAACAACCTTCAAAGATGCGCTACACACAACAAGACGATGCTCAGTCAAACATGTGGTTAAAGTGGAGAACATGTACTGGTGGTTATTGTCGGACTCTCATCTCTCACCACAGCTGATCTGAATGTAATACGTCACATCCCTCCACCCAGACCAGACAGTCCTGTTTTAACCTGGTAACAGGATTCAATCATTCTAAAATCATTTGTAACTCTGTAAGTCACAGTATAAAGCCTCAAAGCTGCTCCAAGTTTAAGTCTCTTTGGACAAAAACTTGACAAAACTGTGCGAAAGTATAAGTGGTTGGAGGTCCAGGGGTCCAGGGGTCCAAGGGTCCAGGGGTCCAGGGGTCCAGGGGTCCAGGGGTCCAAGGGTCAGGGGTCCAGGGGTCCAGAGGTCCAGGGGTCTAGTGGTCCAGGGGTCCAGGGGTCCAGAGGTCCAGAGGTCCAGGGGTCCAGGAGTCCAGGGGTCCAGAGGTCCAGAGGTCCAGGGGTCCAGGAGTCCAGGGGTCCAGAGGTCCAGGGGTCTAGTGGTCTAGGGGTCCAGGGGTCCAGAGGTCCAGAGGTCCAGGGGTCCAGGAGTCCAGGGGTCCAGAGGTCCAGAGGTCCAGGGGTCCAGAGGTCCAGAGGTCCAGGGGTCCAGGGGTCCAGGGGTCCAGAGGTCCAGAGGTCCAGGGGTCCAAGGGTCCAGGGGTCCAGAGGTCCAGGGGTCCAGAGGTCCAAGGGTCCAGAGGTCCAGGGGTCCAGAGGTCCAAGGGTCTAGAGGTCCAGAGGTCCAGGGGTCCAGAGGTCCAAGGGTCCAGGGGTCCAGGGGTCCAGGGGTCCAAGGGTCTAGAGGTCCAGAGGTCCAGGGGTCCAGAGGTCCAGGGGTCCGGGGGTCCAGGGGTCCAGGGGTCCAGAGGTCCAGGGGTCCAGAGGTCCAGGGGTCCAGGGGTCCAGAGGTCCAAGGGTCTAGAGGTCCAGAGGTCCAGGGGTCCAGAGGTCCAAGGGTCCAGGGGTCCAGGGGTCCAGGGGTCCAAGGGTCTAGAGGTCCAGAGGTCCAGGGGTCCAGAGGTCCAAGGGTCCAGGGGTCCAGGGGTCCAGGGGTCCAGAGGTCCAGGGGTCCAGAGGTCTAGGGGTCCAGGGGTCCAGGGGTCCAGGGGTCCAGGGGTCCAAGGGTCTAGAGGTCCAGTGGTCCAGGGGTCCAGAGGTCCAAGGGTCCAGGGGTCCAGGGGTCCAGGGGTCCAGGGGTCCAGAGGTCCAGGGGTCCAGGGGTCCAGGGGTCCAGAGGTCTAGGGGTCCAGGGGTCCAGGGGTCCAAGGGTCCAGGGGTCCAGGGGTCCAGGGGTCCAGGGGTCCAAGGGTCTAGAGGTCCAGAGGTCCAGGGGTCCAGAGGTCCAAGGGTCCAGGGGTCCAGGGGTCCAGGGGTCCAGAGGTCCAGGGGTCCAGGGGTCCAGGGGTCCAGAGGTCTAGGGGTCCAGGGGTCCAGGGGTCCAGGGGTCCAGAGGTCTAGGGGTCCAGGGGTCCAGGGGTCCAGGGGTCCAGAGGTCCAGGGGTCCAGAGGTCCAGGGGTCCAGGGGTCCAGAGGTCTAGGGGTCCAGGGGTCCAGAGGTCTAGGGGTCCAGGGGTCCAGAGGTCCAGGGGTCCAGGGGTCCAGGGGTCCAGAGGTCTAGGGGTCCAGGGGTCCAGGGGTCCAAGGGTCCAGGGGTCCAGGGGTCCAGGGGTCCAGGGGTCCAGGGTCCAGAGGTCCAGGGGTCCAGGGTCCAGGGTCCAGAGGGTCCAGGGGTCCAGGGGTCCAGAGGTCCAGGGTCCAGGGGTCCAGGGGTCCAGGGTCCAGAGGGTCCAGGTCCAGGGGTCCAGGGGTCCAGGGGTCCAGAGGTCAGGGGTCCAGGGTCCAGGGGTCCAGGGTCCAGGGGTCAGGGGTCCAGGGTCCAGGGGTCCAGAGGTCTAGGGGTCCAGGGGTCCAGGGGTCCAGAGGTCCAGGGGTCCAGAGGTCCAGGGGTCCAGAGGTCCAGAGGTCTAGGGGTCCAGGGGTCCAGGGGTCCAGGGGTCCAGGGGTGTGTAGAATATTTCTTGTGACCCACCATGAATGACCTGTGGCTCAAATGAGCCAAGAAAACAAAATACAGTCGCACACATGTTTAGAACAGGAACAGGAAGTGTCCTAGGACGCACTACCTAGGACACACTACCTAGGACGCACTACCTAGGACACACTACCTAGGACGCACTACCTAGGACGCACTACCTAGGACACACTACCTAGGACACATTACCTAGGACACACTACCAGGCCTGGGTCCTCCACAGTTCAACTCATCATCAACCAGAGACAAACAGAGACAAACAGAGACAGCCATGGACGTGGTGCTAAGACGTTCCAGCTTCGTCTTCTTCTTCTTAGTTTTTGTAGGCTAGATGCTACGTTAGCGTAGCGTCATGACCTCTGACTGGGTGGGCGATACTGGGAACTGTGGTATCGATCTGATACCAGTAAATACAAGGCTAGTATTGTTCTGACACCAATACTGACCTTGGTATCAATACTATGGATATTTAGATCGATACCTCCAGCCAGTCAGATTTCACACCAGTGTTGTGGTTGTTTTGTGTCTCTGTGTAATTTTGTGGTATTGTTGTGTCTCTTTTGTATCTGTTGTCTTTCTGTTGTGCAGTATCCACAGCATCACGGTCTCAGTCCTCTTAGAACATGGACACAGGACACAAGATGTCCATGTCCAGGCTCCGTAGATGTTTGGACTGTCCTCCGTCCATCTAGAGTGGTTTATGCTGTTGTCATGGCAACGGGAGGACAGGATGGAGAGATGTGAACCATGGGAGTAACTTTCCGACCTGGATCAGTCTGTCTACAGGAGACTCTGGGAGGAGGTTTTAGAGCAGAACGTCAAGTAGTGATTCAGCTCTTCTTTTAGAACGTCTGCAGAACCTGGAGAACATTCCTCAATGTTCCTCAATGTCTCATCAGACGTTTCCTAAAGGTCCTGCTGTCTCCCAGAGGAGGACAGACGTGAAAAAAAAAAAAAAAAAAAAAAAAAACAGACAAAATTAAATTACACTTTGAAAGAACGAACAGTCAAATATTTCGACAAATGTCTTTATTTCCTGTTCCACTCATTTAGAGGTTCGACCCGGGTCAGTGTGTGTCTGTTATTGTTGGACCTTTCATAAATATCCAGTAGCGTGTGTTGTCGTGATGTGACTGGTAGTATTGTGTTTGTACTTTTCAAATAAAATATTTGAGGAAAAAAAAGAGCTGTCAAACCATTAAACCTTCTAATCAGATTAATCTCCTTCATGTTTAATCGCAAACAGACTCCAGGAACAAGAGAATATATCTGCAGTGAACGTGTTGATTCAACACAACTCAACAACTTTTTGTGTCTTTCTTTGTCCACCATGTGTCCACATGAATGTGTCCCTGTTGCTACGGAGACAAACTAACTTGTGGACATTGTCCAACCAGAGGAGAGCTGACGCTTCTTATTGAGAACAGTGTCTCCCAGTGAACAGTGGCTGCAGGAGTGGACACATATTAGCAGCAGCATTGGCAGCTTGTCTTTGTCTTGGTTTGTCTTGGTTTGTCTCCAGCTGTTAGCCGCGTTAGCCCAAGTGCTAGCAGAATCCCCGACTAACGTATGCTTGGCTTGGTTCATGTGCTGTTTGAAGCTGGAAAGAAAACTCCTTCCTGCAGAGTGTGATGATACTTTATGTGTCTCCACTGGTCCCTCTTGGTGTCTTTGTCCTCAAATGTCCCATGGAGAGGACCAACGTGCTGTTTAGCGTCTTCCATCTTTATGGGTTGGTTCTGCTGCCTGTCACTACCGGATCAGCTGGTGCTAACGCTAACGCTACTTGGACAAACTGAGACACGTTCACAGTCGTTCTGCTGCAGATGCTTCATTAATCACATTCATCAGATTCATTTTGACTCTAATTAACTAAACTTTTAAGTTCATCTAACTTTTCATATTCATTTCGTACATTATGTGCGCTGCTAATTAGCTTGCTAACTGTTAGCCTAGTATTAATGCGACGCTGCTAACCGTCTCCAGCAGGTGGCGATGGCGCCCGAGGCCCAGTACCCCTTCCCCACCGTGGATGTGCCCGACCACGCCCACTACACCATCGGCTCCGTCATCCTGGTCATCGGCATCACTGGGATGGTCGGGAACTTCCTGGTCATTTACGCCTTCAGCCGGTACGTCGCCTCGGTTCCTGTAACGTTTAATGATGTTCATTTCCTACACTTTTTTTTCTTAGGTTTAAGAAGAATTAGTGTGTTATGGTAGGATGTTAGAGACTAACATTTTTTTAATGTTCCTGAGTTAAATCCAGATGAATGAATGTCTCATATCTGGTTCTGGTCTCATATCTGGTTCCTGGTCTCATATCTGGTTCCTGGTCCTTAAACTAATGTAAACATGTATTTGTCACATTAGAACATCATCAACATCATCACATTAGAAACATCAGGACACTTGTTCTTCTTCATGGTTCCTGATAAACCAGATCAGAGGGGGGACCTTGTAGACCACATTAGACCCTGATCAGACCTGAGGATGTTTCCACATGACAGTAAACCTCACTGAGAGGAACCAGGACACCAAGTTACCACACATGGTTCCTGGTTCCTATAGACGGTTCATAACAACAACACAAACAAACTGAATCTGTGCATCTAAACAATCAGGACAGAAGATCAGGACGTTTTATCGAGCGAACTCTTTCCATCTTTTATCCTCCAGAAAACATCTTTGTCTGAAACAAACTGTCTTGAAGAAGCGTCTCGTATTGATCGCTGCCGTTCTGGGACGGGTATTGACCCTCCTCCATTGATTAACCGTTAGAGCTGAAGATGCACTCGCAGGTTTTTCCACTAAAACTTCAATGTCCGAAGCTTCAGCGTCAGAAACTGTTTCAGAGTTTTTCTCTTGTTTGTTGTTTACTGTCAGGTTTTTGGTTAAGTGTGTCGATCAGGGAAATGCTCACATCTGAGAAACAAAATCAAAATAAATATAGACGTGGAAAAATGACTTCAGTGTTTATTTCAGTTGGTAGAAGGTTAGCGTAGCTGGTTTGTGTCCGTTGCATTAGACTGGAATCAACCAATCATGTTTCAGATTGAGTTTAGGACCACCCACCTCATTAACATGTCGTTAGCCTAATAGCATAATTGTCTAAGTAACAAGAACAAAAAATTAAAAATAAATTATTATTAGCAGCACGTTGGTATTTTTATTGAAGCAGGAACAATAACTCAAACATTGACTTGGTCAGTTATGCTATTAAGCTAACGATGTACCAAAGATAAAACAAACTCCAAATAAACGATGATGTACAGAGATGTAGAAACTGTTTCAAGGCTTATTTATTCTTCATTTATGTTTTTGTTGAAGGAGTCGCAGCCTGCGGACGCCAGCCAACATGTTCATCATTAACCTGGCCATCACAGACCTCCTGATGTGCGTCACCCAGGCTCCCATCTTCTTCACCACCAGCATGAACAAGAGGTGGATCTTTGGAGAGAAAGGTACCGACTGCACATGCTCAGAAAACCACAGAGATACGTGGGCCCTTTAGAGTCTGTCCTCATGATTCTACATCAGCTATGAACCACATGGAGACTGGACTCATAGAATCTGGACCTTTAGTCTCCATCTAGTGGTCTAATGGCGCTACTACAGATAATACACACAATGCAGCCATCTAGTAGTGAGAGTTAGCTTAGCATTGATATGTAGCATGTAGCCTTGGTGACTGTTAGCTTAGCACTGCTATATAGCATGTAGCCTTGGTGACTGTTAGCTTATCACTGCTATGTAGCATGTATCTTTGGTGACTGTTAGCTTAACATTGCTATGTAGCATGTAGCTTTGGTGACTGTTTGCTTAGCACTGCTATGTAGCATGTAGCCTTGGTGGCTGTTAGCTTAGCATTGATATGTAGCACGTAGTCTTGGTGACTGTTAGCATTGCTATGTAGCATGTAGCCTTGGTGGCTGTTAGCTTAGCATTGATATGTAGCACGTAGCCTTGGTGACTGTTAGCTTAGCATTGATATGTAGCACGTAACCTTGGTGACTGTTAGCTTAGCATTGATATGTAGCATTGATATGTAGCACATAGCCTTGGTGACTGTTAGCATTGCTATGTAGCATGTAACCTTGGTGACTGTTAGCTTAGCATTGATATGTAGCACATAGCCTTGGTGACTGTTAGCATTGCTATGTAGCATGTAACCTTGGTGACTGTTAGCTTAGCATTGATATGTAGCACATAGCCTTGGTGACTGTTAGCATTGCTATGCAGCATGTAGCCTTGGTGGCTGTTAGCTTAGCATTGATATGTAGCACATAGCCTTGGTGACTGTTAGCATTGATATGTAGCACGTAGCCTTGGTGACTGTTAGCATTGCTATGCAGCATGTAGCCTTGGTGACTGTTAGCATTGATATGTAGCACGTAGCCTTGGTGACTGTTAGCTTAGCATTGATATGTAGCACGTAGCCTTGGTGACTGTTAGCTTAGCATCGCTATGCAGCATGTAACCTTGGTGACTGTTAGCTTAGCATTGATATGTAGCATTGATATGTAGCACATAGCCTTGGTGACTGTTAGCATTGCTATGTAGCATGTAACCTTGGTGACTGTTAGCTTAGCATTGATATGTAGCACATAGCCTTGGTGACTGTTAGCATTGCTATGTAGCATGTAACCTTGGTAACTGTTAGCTTAGCATTGATATGTAGCACATAGCCTTGGTGACTGTTAGCATTGCTATGCAGCATGTAGCCTTGGTGGCTGTTAACTTAGCATTGATATGTAGCACGTAGCCTTGGTGACTGTTAGCATTGCTATGCAGCATGTAGCCTTGGTGGCTGTTAACTTAGCATTGATATGTAGCACGTAGCCTTGGTGACTGTTAGCATTGCTATGCAGCATGTAGCCTTGGTGGCTGTTAGCTTAGCATTGATATGTAGCACGTAGCCTTGGTGACTGTTAGCATTGCTATGCAGCATGTAGGTTGAACTGTGTGTGCGCTGCCTCCTGTAGTGGATCAGTGGGTTTAGGTTTGTGTTCATAGGTTTGAATCTCTTCCTGGTCGTGTCGGGTGTTTTTCAGGCTGTGAGCTCTACGCTTTCTGTGGCGCTCTCTTCGGTATCTGCTCCATGATCACCCTGACGGTGATCGCGATCGACCGCTACTTCGTCATCACCCGACCTCTGACCTCCATCGGCGTGTTGTCACGGAAACGGGCCCTGGTCATCCTCGTGACGGCCTGGGCCTACTCGCTGGGCTGGAGCCTGCCGCCATTCTTCGGCTGGAGTGAGGACACAGACACACACCTGCACTGACACACTGAATCCTCTCATGTTGTGTGTTCTGACCCTCTGATTTTAGGACGTACTCCTAAGAACAAGTGTTCATTGTCTCTGTCCGATGTAACAACAACAAAGGTTCGGCAGCTCTTTGGCTCAGGAGCAATAAAAACACAAACTACATAAAAAAACTACAGCAGCTACACACAAACAAACACAATATAGACAATTAAAGAAGATAGTAGCACAGAAATGAATGGAACTGGTACAATGAGGAAAAAATATTACAGCATTTAAATCACAATTAAACTATAGTGTAAATAGTATTTATGTTTGTGCAAATAAACTAATGAAGTGGGTGGACTGGAGGAGGAATATAAAGACAAATATAAATTGAGGGAAGGTTGAAGGTGAGAGGGATTTGACGGCTTCAGGGTAGAAGCTGGTTTTTAGTCTATTAGTTGTGGATTTAGATTATATCCAGGGTGGGTTCAGTCTGTGGGAACGTGACTGGTTTTCTGTCGGAGCCTTCAGGAATAACGTTACGCAGAGTTAACTGACTGCTAATACTCAGCCTTCATTAGCCCAGACGTCCACACCTCAGCTCTGCTGCCTTCACAGGAGAGCAGGAGAAAATCAGTGGTTTATGTAACAAACAGGATTTCATGGCTTCATCTGGTTTTATTTTTCACATCTGCTGCTGTTTCTGAATCACCTGGTCCAGTTCAGACACGTTTAAAGTTCACATCTGTCCAGGATCAAATCAATGAATGAGTTTAGGTTCAGGAGTAAGATTTGATCTCATTTGATTTGATTTGAGCTGAAACACTATTAGCATCAACATTAGCTTCACAGCTGACGTGTAAATGAGCTTTGAGTATCAATAGGTAGCACCAGCCTTTCCATCACCATTAGCATTTAAATTAGCATTTAAATTAGCATCACCATTAGCATGTGCTCTAAACTCTACCGCTGTCGTCTGGTTGTTTCTTTGTTCTTCCTCTGCTCTGAGCCTCATTAATCAGAGTTATCAGTGTAAACGTGTGTAATGTCTGATGTTATGAGGTTCTGTTGTGTAGAACGTTGTATTTAAGAAGCTAAACACTGAGTTCATGCTGAACTCCTCCTCATGCTGCAGCTGCTTCTCATAATGAGACGTGGAAAAGTGAATGCAATAAATCCTCCTCAGCTTCCAAACACGAACCCAGTTTTTACATGAGACGGGACTGAATGTTCTCACCAGGACACGTGGAAGAACATTTCTCTGCTTTTAGGAACAGGATCTTTTTCTTCTCAGCCAACACATGGATTTAACCTGTATGTGTGAAATGTTTCCACTGAATCCAGACGTTACTTCACAGAGAAACACACAAACTGAACAAACTTTAACAAACACACGTCCTGAATGTATTTGAACCAGGGAGGTGAATATTAACTCATCGTGTGGTGTCGTCTTTGTGTCCATGGCTTCGTCCACCAGGCGCCTACGTCCCCGAGGGTCTTCTGACTTCCTGTACGTGGGACTACATGACCTTCACCCCGTCGGTGCGAGCGTACACCATGCTGCTCTTCATCTTCGTCTTCTTCCTGCCGCTCTTCATCATCATCTACTGCTACGTCTTTATCTTCCGGGCCATCCGCAGCACCAACCAGTCAGTCCCACGTCCTCCACCCACTGCTGTTTTATTGGATGTTTAGGGCGCTAGCGTCTTTGCAGCAGGTTACGTTGGGTGTCTGTGTGTGTGCAGGGCGGTGGGGAAGATTAACGGCAGCATCCACAGTCACAGTAACTCCCGGGACTCGGTGAAGAGCCTCAGCCGGCTGCAGAACGAGTGGAAGATGGCGAAGATCGCTCTGATCGTCATCCTGCTCTACGTCATCTCCTGGTCGCCCTACTCCACCGTCGCCCTCACCGCCTTCGCTGGGTCAGAATTACGTTATTAAACCCAATCTATTCACTACAGCAGCTCAAAGTGTCCCAGTGTTCAGAACAGATTATAGTATGAATGCACACATCAGTGTAAGGAATCTATAAAAATGCACACAGGTGTAAGTAGAGATGTGTAATAACACTGAGGTTTTGCACAGCAGGACAATATTGCACGAGTCCAATGAATATATAAAGAAATATGTAAAAGTATATGAAAAGAAAGTTTTTATCTGCATAAATATGGGTTATTGAACAGAAGGAGTTCATTCATTAAATCAATGAAACACGAAAACTAAATGTCAGAGTGAGAACAGCTGCAGTTCCTCTGATGTCCACTAGATGCTAAGACTTGAAATAAACAGAAAAAGACGTGACCAGGTCATTATATGTAAAGTGCATATTAATTACATATTAAATAAACACAAATGGGATTTATCGGCATGAAATGGTGATAATAAAGCAGTGAGTATAGTTTCCATAGAAACCATCACAACACCAGGTGCATAATAACAGTAACGTAGTAGCTGTATCAGGCAGAATGAGGCTGATTAAGATGTTAGACAAAGACCTGGATAAGAGAACTAATCCAAGGGTCTGACCAGCCCAGATCCTGGTTCTGGTTCAGGTCCTGTTATCCAGGTCCTGGGTTCAGGTTTCTGCTGGTCCTGGTTTATCCTGGTTCAGGTTGGTCTGGTCCTGGTCTCTAGTCCTGTTTCGTCCGGTCCCCCCCCCCCCCCCCCCCAGTCCTGGTCCTGGTCCTGGTTCCTTCAGGTTGTCCTGTAGGTCTGGTCCTGGTCCTGGTCCTGGTCCAGGTCCTGGTCCTGGTCCTGGTCTAGGTCCTGTTTCAGGTCCTGGTCCTGGTCCTGGTCCTGGTCTAGGTCCTGTTTCAGTTCCTGGTCCTGGTTCTCGTTCAGGTCCTGGTCCTGGTCCAGGCTCTGGTCCTGGTCCTGGTCCTGGTCCTGGTCCTGGTCTAGGTCCTGTTTCAGTTCCTGGTCCTGGTTCTCGTTCAGGTCCTGGTCCTGGTCCAGGCTCTGGTCCTGGTCCAGTCGGTCCTGGTCCTGGTCTAGGTCCTGTTTCAGGTCTGGCCTGGTCTGCCCTGGTCCTGCCTGGTCTGGTCCAGTCGGTTCCTGTCCGGTCCCTGGTCCTGGTCCGTCTGGTCTGTGCTCACCGTGTTGCCGCTGCGCTTGTTTCTCCTGCAGATACGCAGACATGTTGACTCCCTACATGAACTCTGTGCCGGCCGTCATCGCTAAGGCCTCCGCCATCCACAACCCCATCATTTACGCCATCACACACCCAAAGTACAGGTAACTGGAGTCCAGGTGTGAACACTGATCTGGTGTCAGTCCACATGTGGAGGTGGTCACAATGGTGGTCCCATTGTAGACCACTTACTGACCTCATTCATCCACTGGTAGAAATGAACCTGAATAAAAAAGTGGTAGGTAGAGATTCATCAGAGGCAGCAGCTGATACAATATTCTACTGACCACATGGTGGCGCTGCTGCTCATTTACACCAGACTGAGACCAGATCTCCAGTTCTGTCTGGAGACACATGTGGAGGCACATTTTATTTTTGATTTTTGCGTCCTCCAGTCCACCTCCTGATCTCTGTGCAGGATAGCGTTGGCCAAGTACATCCCCTTCCTGGGCGTCTTACTGTGTGTCCACCCCCGCGACCTTCGCTCGGCCAGCAGCAGCTTCATGTCCACTCGCCGCTCCACGGTCACCAGCCAGACGTCCGACATCAGCAGCCACTTCAGGAGGCACAGCACCACCAAGTCCCGCCTGTCCTCCGCCTCCGACAGCGAATCGGTGACCTCCCAGTCGTCATGGTAACCAGGGGATTGATGGTCTGGTTGTGTTGGGGTCTTACCTGTGGTGTCTCTGCAGGGTCTGACAGACACCGAGGCCGACCTGTCCAGCATGAGCTCCAGACCGGCCAGCCGCCAGGTCTCCTGTGACATCAGCAGAGACACCGCCGAGCTACCGGACTTCAAACCCTCGTCCAGCTTCAAATCTAAGATGAAGAGTCACGACTCGGGCATCTTTGAAAAGGTAAAGAGGCAGAGGAGGGTTATCTGACAATAATAGTTCACTGACAGAAAATTTTACCTGACGCTGAATGTTTCTGAGGAACAACAGCACAGATTTGTCAGGTCAATCAGGTCATGAACTTTAAATTACGGGATGACTGTTCTGTGTCCTCACGTCCTCCAAGTCTGAAGTTTGAGATCATACCTGAGAAACGTCCTCTGGTTGAACTGACGTCTCTAAAACAAGATGGCAGCTCCTGTTTCTGCACTTGGCTTCACTTTTATATAATACGAGGAGCTAGAGACATGTTGACATGGATGAAGGACGTCTTAGAGGCGCTGTGGCTTAGTTGGTCAAAGCGCCTGTCTAGTAAACAGGAGATCCTGGGTTCAAATCCCAGCACCGCCTTTGTATTTATAACATCTTAGAACCCAGACTGGTCTGGACTCCCTCTTTTCAAGCTAGAGGTCTGGAGTAATTGGTCCTGCAGGACGTAGGTGACCCCACTCTGAGCCAAGACTGTGCGGAAACAGGAGCTGCCGTATTAGAGAGAGGACGTATCTCAAGCTTCAGGTGGTGACTTTGCTACAAAACGTTCAAGCTAGATGTTGGTGTCTCCACAATAACCTGCTCCTTCAAAACATGCAGCAGTTTTTTTTTTTCACTTTTGTACAAGAGGATGAGGTGGAAACTCATCAGCATATCCCACCGAGAGAGTCCAGACCAGTCTGGTTCCTTCTGAATGTCCTCTATAATGTAAAGGCACTGCTGGGATTTGAACCCAGGATCTCCTGTTTACTAGACAGCCGCTTTGACCAACTAAACTACAGCGCCTGACAAACGCTGATGTGTCTCCACTTCTTTCACAGGTTTCTGACGTCTGTAAAACGAGACGGCAGCTCCTGTTTTCTGTATATACGCCAATGTGCCTCCACGTCTTTACAAAGACGTGGAGGCACATTGGCGTATATCATGACCCAGCAACGTTCCGGCGCTGTGGCTTAGTTGGTCCAAGCGCCTGTCTAGTAAACAGGAGCTCCTGGGTTCAAATCCCAGCAGTGCCTTTATGTTATAGATTACACAAACACGTCTCAGCTGTGTGTTCTGACTGAACTGACTCCTGGTAACCTCCAAACCCAGACTGGTCCATCAGATTTCCTGCTCCTTTACACCATCAGACCCTACAGAGAGGGTCCAGACCAGAAGAAGCATTCAAAGAACTGGTCTTGTAGACTTTTCGCTACTCATCCGAGTAGCTTCTTCATTTCTCAGAGACTAGTGGGACGTTGAGGTTTGAATAGGAAACGATGGGTAAAAACCACTGTTCTACGGAGGCAGCTGCTGCTGATGACAGCTTCATTAGAGCATCATTCATAGGGGCAGGAGCTTAGTCCTACGTCATGTTTGACCGTGTTAACATACAGCTTGTATAGTGACCTCCTCCACCAGTTAGACCACAGGGTCCGCGAGCTGCTCTGCATACGAGGATATCTGGTGGCAGATATCGGGCAGATATCAGGATTTATTCTAACCACCAGAGGAGAGTCGACCCGGGTCTGATAATCGATGTGAAGGGGGTAATAGTGAGGTCACAGAGAGTCATTGGCTCTAGACCTGCATCTTAAACAGACTGAGTTCAAACCAGCCTGGTTTACAAGCCACATGTCAGAGCTGTGTTTATTATAAATGTCCTCGATCATTTAAAGGCACTCAGCTCCTCATATCTACCGTCTCCCAGCGAAGAGCCAGTCTACATGTAGCTACTATGCTGGTCCTCTCCCAGTGGAGCCTTTCATATCACCTCTGGGGATCTGTCATGTCCGTCCTTATATCCGTCTATATGCTTAGTGTGGTAGAAAAAACTACAGTAAAGACAGACTTAAAGGCGCTGCTGGGATTTGAACCCAGGATCTCCTGTTTACTAGACAGGCGCTTTGACCAACTAAGCCACAGCGCCTCTCTGAGACAACTCACGCTACATTTTACAAGTTTTTCAATGAAAAGATGGATGCAGCCTAAAAGTGAAGCCAAAATCTAGTGCAACAGGAGGCGGCCATCTTGTCCTGATGACCAGTAGAACCTGGTGTCATCATTATGACATGACCATGAGTTCATGCAACTACATGGATCAAAACTAAAGATGTATTTCTAAGTTTAGGTATTGATTGATTGTTCATAATGAAAGTTTGTCAGGATTCAAACCAGAGTTGCTGATGTTTGCTGATGAGTCTCCACAAACACCAAAGGTTTCTGACGACTCTAAAACAAGATGGCAGCTTCTGTTTCTGCAGCATTTTGACTTGACGTCTGTAAAGCAGGAGGAGACATGTTGACATGGAGGAACAGCAACGTTCAGGCGCTGTGGCTTAGTTGGTCAAAGCGCCTGTCTAGTAAACAGGAGATCCTGGGTTCAAATCCCAGCAGTGCCTTTATATTTGGAACAGACAGATCATTAAGCTTCATGGTATCAGCTTCAAAACAACCAAAGAAGTAATTCAGAGCAGGAGAAGAACGCCTCTCTGAACTCCTCCGTTTACAGTCAGAACATCCCTGTTTAAAGTCTGGATTCAGGACTCCAGCCAAAAACTGGACCTTCAGAGCTGACAAATATCTCACCACGAAAACCTGTATCATGTAGTGAGCTCAACCCGTCCGGAGTTCCTCTACTGATCCACAACAGTGATGATCTGGATCAGCTCAGTGACTGAACCAGGTTTGTGTTGTTGTGGGTTCCAAGGCAGCAAAACCATCACAACCATGAGGCTGATCCACAAAGACTGATTCTCCTCAGATATGAAGAAGAAAAGTCAAACACATCAAAGAGACGCCATCAGACAAAGGACTGCAGATTAAATACATGTGTAAATTACTCATCAATGACTCAGTTATTTCTCCTGGAAGATGCGTTGACGCCGTAACGCTCTTCTAGTGATTTGGGCTCCGATCTCAATCAGGTCTTCAATGAAAGGACACGTGATTCTTTCCTGAACAGCTGATTGGCCGGTGGGCGGAGCCTTTTATGGGATTCAGATAGATCCTGAAAGTTACCCTGACCTGAAGCAGGTCAGCTGTTCAGAGTCAGTTACCATGGTAACGTAGCTCCATAAGAATGAAACCAGAAACCCAGAGTTAACCCTGAAGGATCCTCCATAGTCTGTGATCCTGCTCCATGATACAGGCCTCAGGTTTATTGTTTCATGTTTCATGTTTTAATGTTTCATGTTTCATGTTTCATGTGTCATGTTTCATGTTTTAATGTTTCATGTTTCATGTTTCATGTGTCATGTGAGTGACGTCTTTCATCTTCTTTGTTTTCAGTCATCCTTTGATGCTGATCTCTCCACAGCAGGAGTCAGTGAACGCAGCAGCAGCGTGAGTCTACACAAACCACAGCATCTACACAGCATCTACACAACATCTACACAACATCTACACAAACCACAGCATCTACACAACATCTACACAACATCTACACAAACCACAACATCTACACAGCATCTACACAGCATCTACACAACATCTACACAACATCTACACAAACCACAGCATCTACACAACATCTACACAACATCTACACAAACCACAACATCTACACAACATCTACACAGTTGTGTTGTTTTCTGGCCATCTTGTGTCTCTTTGTTGACTTTAACTTCCTTCACAGCTGTTTTATGTGTGTTTGTGTAAGTTGTGAGTCTCTTTGCTGTGGTTGTGTTTAGTTTGTGGTTATTTTCCAAACTGTTGTCGTTATTGTGAGTCTTTTTCTGGTAGTTGTGTCCCTCTTTGTTGTAGTTTTACATCTTTCATAATATAACATTTATTTTGTGTTTCTTTTGTGTCTTTTATGGTAATGTTGCATCTCTTTTTGATAGTTACATTTGTTGTTGTAGTTTTGTGTATTTTTGGGTCATTGTCTGTGTTTGCTGCCTTTCCCTGGTCGTTTTGTGGTCGTTTTGTTTTGAACGTGTGTCTTCTCTGTGACAGGGCGGAGACTTCGCTGACGGACACATGATGAGAGGCGCGATTGGTCGAATCCCGAGCATCGTCATCACCTCTGAGACCAGCAGCTTCCTTCCCATTGGTCGAAATAGCTCCCGCACAACGCGACCCAAGACGACCAATGGCAGCACGGGGGCGGGGCCAGCATAGAGCCACGCCCCCTCCCATGAAGCTCAGAAACAAATCATCAGAGGAGCAGATTTAACATTTTGTACCTCGTTTCTCCACGGTTCTTGTTCCAGATTTATACGGAGATCCTCATGTGTTGAGAACGAGCTTCTGACTTTTTTAAACCAATGAAATAACTTCTTATAGAGCAACTTAATAGCAGGTAATATAGGCGACACCTTCAGAGGTTTCTTCGTAAACATGATTCAAAACATCCTTAAAGTAGATGAAGAACCCGATAAACAGAAATATGAGACTAGAATGAGTGAACGTTGAGGTCAGAGAGGAGCCAGAGTCCATGTGGATCCTTTTCTGGTTTAGTTTCTATAAATCAGTCTCCATCTTATCACGTTCTCTGGTGGAAACATCTAGATACATGTCAGTTTGTTCTAATGTCCTCTATAATATAAAGGCACCGCTGGGATTTGAACCCAGGATCTCCTGTTTACTAGACAGGTGCTTTGACCAACTAAGCCACGGCGCCTCTCTGATCCTCTCATTGTACAAAAGTGAAGCCAAAGTGTTGCAGAGCCAGGAGCTGTCATCTTGTTTAAGAGACGTCAGTTTGACCCAGACGACGTTTCTCTAGTTCGATCTGAAACTTCAGACTTGAAGTGTGTGATGACAACAGATGAAAGGAGCTTTTTGAGGAGCTCAGAAAAAGAGTTGTTGTTGCTCATCAGGCTGGAAAAGGTTCCACAACCATCTGTAAAGAGTCTGGAAGCCACAAATAATCCACAGAGAGTCAGACAGATTGAAGACGACTGTTCCCCTCCACAGGAGTGGTCCACCAACAAACATCACTCCATCATAGTGGGAGAGGAACCAGAGGAACCCAGGGGAACTTCTAAGCAGCTAAAGGCCTCTCTCACATTGCTACTGGATCATTTTAGTCTCATGTTTCTCTTTCAGGACTTGTGTGAAAATCCTCTGATGTTTTAAATCGTTTTTATGTGGAAATGTAGAAAATACTGAAGGTTTTAAATATTTTTAAGCAGCGACATAAATCTAATGTGATCTTCACATAATTATCTCCAAACTAAAAACACTGAGGAGCTTCTGGTTTCTGCTTCAGTGGCACAGATTTAATGAAAGTATGAAGAATTAGTTCACATAGAATAAGTTGCTCTTTAAGAGACTAGTAGAGATAAAGAGAGAAGCTGTGAAGTCTCTGTATCTGAGCGTTTGTTGTTCGTTTTAACCCAGAGGACGTCTGGTGCTGCCTCTGATTAGAGCTCAGAGGGATGTTTCTCTTTTGTTTCCGGGTCAGTATTAACATGAGCCGACGGATTCTTCTTCTCTGGGTTTATTCATCTGTGTTTTTATCTGTGTGAGTGACGTGACACATGGAAAGTTTTTCAGGTTTTTTGAGACAGAAATAAGATTTAAAACTTACCTTTAGTTGGAACCCAGTCGCCTTCCAGTCGACCACGAGATGAGTCCATGAACAGTGTTGGTATAAACACGTGAATAAGATCCGGATTCTTTTATCATCATCAGACTCAAACTGTCTCTGTTTGTTCTCGTCGGTTCTTGAACGTCCTGCAGAAGCACTTTGGCTAAGAAACGAGATATTTTTACATATTGTGTGTTGTTAAAGGTTTGGTCCCATCGTGCTGCCGGTGTTTGATGTGTTTCTTTAACTTCTGTTGGTGTTAATTTTATTATGTAACCTCATTGAAATACTTTGAAACTCTAAGTTTGTGTTTTATCGTACGGTGTTAGAAGACTGTTCTACTTCTGGTCAATCTTTCCTTTTGTGTAACGTTCCTGAGTTAAATCCAGATGAATGAGTCTCTCACATCTGGTTCCTGGTCTCATATCTGGTTCTGGTCTCACATCTGGTTCCTGGTCTCACATCTGGTTCCTGGTCCTTAAACTAATGTAAACATGTATTTGTCACATTAGAACATCATCAACATCATCACATTAGAAACATTAGGACACTTGTTCTTCTTCATGGTTCCTAATAAACCAGTTCAGAGGGGGGACCTTGTAGACCACATTAGACCCTGATCAGACCTGAGGATGTTTCCTGGATCTTCTCTGATTGGCTCAATGAAAACCACATGACAGTAAACCTCACTGAGAGATGAAGTTCCCTCATATGGTTCCTGGTCTATAAAGGGTTAAAGGTTTCCTGCCATTGTGCTGCTGTTTGTGTTTCTTTCTGTCTGACACGCTGAAGGTGTGTGTCGCTGAGGGCCGGTGTTGTGGCCTGTGATTGTGACGTTGTTGGTATGTAACAGTCGTTCAGAGGGAATTAATTATTAATTATAACACAGACATGTTGGTTTGGATCAAGTTCTTCTTTAAGTTTCTGTAAAATAACCAGAGACGTAATTAACTGAACAACAAACCAACCAAGCTAAACCAAGCTAGCTAGGTTAGCCACAAGCTAAAGCTAAACTCTTAGCATGTGCAGCTAACTAAAGGAATGTGTGTTAAACTGTGTGTGGTGAAGGTTAGTGATCACAGCACTGGTTCACTACCTGGATTATAAACTCCATATCTTCAGACTTTTAAACACAGTGACTGAGCAGCCGGATCCGTTCAGACCCGTCAAAGTTTCACATATTAAACGTTCATGATGTTTATTGTACATTTGTTATTTCTCTTGACCTCAGTGTTTATTTTTCTAAATAAATGTCTAATATTTGCTGTGAAATTCCTCCGTTTGGTTCATTTATACACAGATTTATATAAAATACATTTCAGAACCACACGTATAATTTACCTGAAAGTTCGGCATTAAACGGTTTTAATGAAACATATATCAAGTTAAACATGTTGTGATCATTTTCTTTTTACTAACACGTGTTCATATTATTACAGTTTTACAGTTTCCCTTCGTTCATTTATTTTCTGCTGAAAAGAAACAGGTGAGACCATATGTTCAGGTGAGAGCTCTGTACATGACTGAGCTGCTGTGAACGCATCACACAGGCGGATGTTTAAATGTTAGTGACTGTAAACAGGAAGTAGAACATCTTTAACTATTTACTGGATGTAGAAGTTGACATTTTAAAATAAACAGATGATAATGTTCATTTAAGAAAAGAAAGAAAAATAAACTGCAGCTTCAGCCTCAGTCAGTTTTGTGAACTTGTAAATTAAAGTTTAACAGAAAAAGAAATGAATGAATAAATGAATGAATGAATGAATGACTGTTGTTTATTTGTTTTTAATGATGTTTGTACTCGACACAAACAGTAAATAAACAGATAAATAAATGAGTGTCTTTGCTGACTCCTGCCTCTTTAAATAAAAACCCTGCTAATCAAAATCCGCTGTAAACCCCCCTCCTCCCCCTCCTCTTCCCCCTCCTCCCCCTCCTCCCCCTCCCCCCCCTCCTCCCCTCGGGTCTCCCTCTCGCCGGACCGGGGACCGAGCAGGATCCCCGGATCACCGCAGGCCGCTCCGGTCGGTGGGTGACGTCCAGGACCATCAGGTGAGTTCTGCTCCTCCTCCTTCCACCTCCGTCCCTCTGCTGTTCAGTGTTTAATCCCGTCATCGTCCCTTCACCAGCCGGTAACAGGTGGCTCCTCTCCCCGGGCTCGGAGCTCCGGAGGCCGGGTCACGGCGGCAGGTCTCCCCGGTGAAGCCGCAGCCTGGCATCCGGCGGAGCGACGCTCCTCTCCGGCCTCAGCCTCTCACACCTCGGCCTGGTTTCATTTCAGCGGATCACTCGGTTCTGTGCACGGAGCGGCCCAGCTGGGCGGAGCTAAGAGGAAGCGACAGGTGGGCGGAGTCAGCGGATCCTCACCTGAGAGAGGAGGTGAGTTCATTAATATGAACTTTATCAATGAATGAGACATGTACACACACGCACACACACACACAAACACACAGACACACACACGCACACACTATACACACACTACACAAACTGCACAAAGTACACACTATAAACTACACACATTTCACAGACTACACAATTTAGACTATACACTACACACAAGACACAATAGATAGATAGATAGATAGATAGATAGATAGATAGATAGATAGATAGATAGATAGATAGATAACTTTATTCATCCCTGAGGGGAAATTAGGCTACACTCTATACACAACATACAAACTACACAAACTCCACACACAATACACTACATCCTGTGCACTATACACACACTAAGTTACAACATCTACGAACACTATGTTAGCAATAAGCATCCCCATTAGAATCATTAGCATCCCCATAAGCATCACTATTAGAATCATTAGCATCCCCATTAGAATCATTAGCATCACCATTAGCATCCCCATTAGAATCATTAGCATCACCATTAGCATCACCATTAGTATCACCATTAGCATCCCCATTCGAATCATTAGCATCTTTAGCATCCCCATTAGAGTCATTAGCATCCCCATTAGCATCCCCATTAGAATAATTAGCATCACCATTAGAATCATTAGCATCCCCATTAGAATCATTAGCATCTCCATTAGCATCCCCATTAGAATCATTAGCATCCCCATTAGCATCCACATTAGAATCATTAGCATCATTAGCATCTCCAGGCTCTGGCCACCAACCATCAGACTAAAGACGCTGCTCTGTTGGTCTGAGATTGTAGAGACAATGCTAATGTGTGCTAATATGTGCTAACATGTAGCTTTTTAGTGAACGTGTGTCTGAGTTTCTGTTCAATGAATTCAGTCATTTCAAATCAAAATGAAACTAGCTTTAGCTAAACTGAAGCATCTTATGTTGTATTGAGCAGGAAATGAGAAACAAAAGAGAAACTTTAATGAAAACATAAAGAAGCATTTTAATAAACTGTGGTTACAAGTTTCATTCATTTATTTACAATCAAGCGTGTGAAAGTCAGAGATTCTGATTCCATCAGGAACTTAAAGAAACAGAGTCAGGATTAAAACAACCGATAATTATCATCAAATTAATAGAAGCAACATTGGCTGATGTTAAAATGTTTTACGCACAAACAACAAAATAAAAGGTTCTTACTACAACAACTGAAACTAGGAGGGAAAGAAGGAAGGAAGGATGGAAGGAAAGAAGAGAGGAAGGAAGGAAAGAAGAGAGGAAGGAAGGGAGGGAGGAGGTGGTTATTCATGCTGTTCCCCCGTAGTTTGCTGTGGTTGTGTAGTTTACTGTAGTTGTGTTCTACAGCAACGCAGTGCGACATGTCCCTTTGTGATGATGTATAAAGTCAGGTCTGCGAGAGGAATCAGCTCAACATAAACCAGAGACATGGAGCTGAAGTCAGAGCGCGTGTGAATCTTCACCAAAAACCGAATGATGCTGGGCAGGAACATGAATGTGTAAATGAGCAGAACCATGACCAGCACCGCTACCGTCCCTTCTCTTTCATCAGCGGGGACACGAAGACACGTGGACAGGACTTTAAGAGTCCCACACAGGGAGAGGATGAACAGGGGGAAGGGCACCAGGAGGTAGACGGCAAAAATGGCTTTCGTGACTTGAAAATCAACCTGTAAATATAACGGGAGGACAGATACAAGAGGGAGGAGCCAGACGAGGAGACAGACCAGAGACGTCTTCATGGTTTGTCCTGATGTGAATGACATGGACCAGACGATGACCACGTACCTACAGAAACACGAAAGACAGTTAAAGTCATTAACTCAGAATGTTCTTTATAAAAATGACTCAAAACGTCCTGAAAGTCGACAAAGAGAAATGTTCTGTTAAAATGTTCCAGTGTTCATCATGTTCCTGAGTCCTGGTGGTTTCCTCTCATCAGCTGATGCTCCAACATTTCTACTGGATGAAGGTCAGGACTTTGACTTGTTCCTAAACATTCATCTGGTTCTTCTGGAGAACCACTGGTGTTCTTGGGCTCCTTGTCTTCCTCCATGACCCAGTTTCTCTTCACATTCAGCTCATGGACTCATGTCCTGACATTTTCTTTCAGAGTTCACTGGTAGAATTCACAGTTCATTGGTCCATCAATGATGAGCAGATGCAGCAGAACAGGCCCAAACCAGGACATTAGCGCCCCCATGTGTCATGGAGGGATGAGGTTCTGATGCTGGAATGCAGTGTTGGTTCATCTCCAAACATTTAAACCAAACTATTCTACTCTGGTCTCATCTGTCCACTAAACATTGTCCCACATGTTCTTTGTGGACAGAGAGCAGTGTCTTTGGTTGTTGAGTGGATTCATCAACATGAACATCAGCCAATGTGAGAGAGGCCTTTAGCTGCTTAGAAGTTCCCCTGGGTTCCTCTGGTTCCTCTCCCACTATGATGGAGTGATGTTTGTTGGTGGACCACTCCTGTGGAGGGGAACAGTCGTCTTCAATCTGTCTGACTCTCTGTGGATTATTTGTGGCTTCCAGACTCTTTACAGATGGTTGTGGAACCTTTTCCAGCCTGATGAGCAACAACAACTCTTTTTCTGAGCTCCTCACAAAGCTCCTTTCATCTGTTGTCATCACACACTTCAACACAAACATGAGACAAATCCCTGATTTATAGAAACTAAACCAGGAACTGAACCAGGAACTGAACTCATGGACTCTGGTTTAATCCTCTCTGATCTGTAATATTGGCTCATTCTAGTCTCATGGTCTTTTTCTACGTTCAGGTCTTGTCTGAAAATCTTTTTTTTATTATTATTAAACTAAAACCTTTCAGACACTTATAACCTGTGACAGTTACCTTTCCAGAGTAATACACAACATGAAGCCAACGTTTGCCAGCAGAGCATGATGGTGAAGATAGATGAAGATGTCGTGGCAGTTCCTGTCAGTCACCCAGCCAATCAGACAGCAGAGCTGAATGAGGTCAGAGAGGAGGAGGTTGATGACGTAGACGGGAGCACAGCGATCATCTCGGACCTGCACGAAAACATCAGTGGAAAGTGGAAGAAAAGGCAGTTGTGCTGATCAGAGCCAGGGCCAGTCATTTACAGTTTATCCACAACTCATTCTGAATACATCCATCTCCATCATAATGAACTCACCAGAGAATAAACCGCGTAAATGGTCAAAGGGAGACCGGAGCAAATGCTGATCCATGTAAAAACATATCTGATGAACGCGTTGTGGCCCTGAAAGCAGCCTGTGGAGAAGATGTCATGGTCGATCAGGGAGCTGTCGCTTTCCATTCTTCTGTTTGAGAAGTGAGAGAGATTCAGAGATCACCATGAGGCCTTAAAGGATCTAATGATACAGTTTATCTGGAGCACGGTGTAAATCACAGAGCGAATGTCAGGGGAACTTTTTAAGGTTCCATCACTGAAAATACAAGAACCTGGAAGTCGTCTCTATCTGCTTTTAGCTCTAGTTTTTATCGTCCTCTGGCTCCTTTAGAGTCTGTCCTCATGATTCTACATCAGCTATGAACCACATGGAGACTGGACTCATAGAATCTGGACCTTTAGTCTCCATCTAGTGGTCTAATGGTGCTACTACAGATAATACACACAATGCAGCCATCTAGTAGTGAAAATTGGTATGTAGCATGTGGCCTTGGTGGCTGGTAGCTTAGCATTGCTATGTAGCATGTAGCCTTGGTGGCTGGTAGCTTAGCATTGCTATGTAGCATGTAGCCTTGGTGGCTGCTAGCTTAGCATTGCTATGTAGCATGTAGCCTTGGTGGCTGCTAGCTTAGCATTGCTATGTGCATGTAGCCTTGGTGGCTGGGGTCCTGGGGAGTTCCATGTGTAAATCTCCATCTTCTCCTGGATCGTATAATGAGCTCAATGGTAGAATGTGATGACGTCCAGGAGAAAAAAATGTCCAAAGGTTGAATTGTGTGAACGTTGCCTCCTGTAGTGAATCAGTAGCATTTTGGAGCCAGATTCACTTTAAGAGGTAAAAACCCAACGTGGAGGAACTTTGGGTTCTTTGGTTTGATCCTAATGTCCAGATGGAGAGTGGACCTGGTTCTGTTCCACTAGAACCTTTGGAGAACATATGAGCTCTGTGGTGTTTCTAGAGACTCTGGGTCCAGGTCTGGTCCAGGTCTGGTCCAGGTCTGGTCCAGGGGTTGATGGATGATCAGGATGATGTCGTTACTATCAGGGTGGGTTCTAGTCTCTGATCTAGAAGATATTTTAGTTCATCACTATTTAATCAGACACAGTGTTACTGAAGTCTGACCCACAGAGACCAGGGTCCACAGAGACCAGGGTCCACAGAGACCAGGGTCAGGAACATGGACCTGATGGTTCTGGATCTAATCCAGAACCTGTATCATGTAATGAGCTCAACCTGTCCAGAGTTCCTCCAACTTATCCAGCTGAACTTATCCGGAACAGTGACGATCTGGATCTGTGTAGCTGAGTAAGTTACCATGGTAACGTAGCTCCATAAGAATGAATCCAGCTTCATGAAACCAGAAACCCAGAGTTAACCCTGAAGTTTCCTCCATAAGTCTGTGATCCTGCTTCATCATACAGGCCTCATGTTTTAGATGAGACTCACCCCTTCACTGTATAAAAGTGTAACTTTGATACTATACTTCACAGTTTTATAGTTTAGGAGGAAAAGATTGAAATGAGATCGCATAGAGCTGTTTTAGCTGTAGCATCCTTCATCAGACTCCACATAGAAGAAAAACCGTTCTAATATTTACCTGATTTAAGTTTCACGATCTGGTCTGAACGAGTTCCTCACGCTGCGTCTGAACCGTCGACGGCCGAAAGCAACATGTGGGAGGCTTCTCACATTTAAATATACACGGATGAGGAAGTGAGATGTGTTACCACAATTACAGAGTAATCACCACAGACATCAGCAGAAATTCTGCAGCTTTAAAGTATCTGAGCCCAAGAACACCAGGGGTTCTCCAGAAGAACCATTTTAATGAACAAATATAGAAACATCTGAAGGGTCCATGTCTCAGGCCTGTACCTGTATCTGTATGTGTTTTATTGATGGGTTTGTTCAGTCACAAAAACTCTCAGACTTAGCATTTATATCTGTGTGGTTCTCAGCCCACTGCTTTTATGAGATTTATATCTGTACAGATGATACTATCAGTGACACATTTCCTGCTACTAAAGGCCGCTCTTCCTGGTTTAAACTTAACAGCATTAACTGTGGAGCTGGTGCAGATTCCTCTCTGACACAAAGGTCTAAAAAAAGTCTAAACTTAGCCGGTGATATAAGAGGCTGAGAACACCGGGCTGTTCTGGGATCAGTCCCTGCAGAGCTCTGACATATCACACACATGACGGAGACACTTTAACAACAAACACAGACAAAAACGCAAAGACTTTCATCATCCACAAGCAGCTTGTTCACAGGAGCTCAGTCACATGGAACAAACAAGAAGCACAAGTAAAAAGAAACAAACGTGAAATCAAGTAAAACAAAAATAGTTAAAAACAAATTTGCAGATGAAGAAAGAGATAATGGAGTCAAAGTAAATATAGGTCCTGGTCCTGGTCCTGGTCCTGGTCGTGATTGTGGTCCAGGTCCAAGTCCAGTTCCAGGTCCTGGATGGCGGACAGTGTGGTCGGGTACCGGGGTTCTCGTGGCACCGATAGCAATGGGTCCGTGGCGGGTCCCCGGTGGCCTCTGACGGTCCGACGGTGCCCGGTTTGGGTGGCGGTTCACTGGACCAGGTCCCTTTGGACCGGGTACATCGGGGGTGCAGGACCGTCACCATGGCCCCCCGTTCTCTTGGGTTCTTTGCCGGGACCCATCTGTGGGGGCCTTGCTGGGCTCCAGGTGGAGGTGGGGTCTCTGACCCGGCCAGTGGGTGAGGAACCGGTTTCGGGTTGTGCGATCTTGGTGCAGGGATTGGGGGTGGGGGGTGGGGGGCTGTGATGGTTCTCTGGTCTTGGAACCACGTGCTGGTGGTTCTCGGGGCCCTGTGATGGTCTGTGTCTGTATATATTCATGGTGGTGTTCAAAGCTCTTGGTTCAGGTCAGAGAGAGCGAGAACTCACCCTCCATCCACCCCAGCCTCCTCCTCCTCAACCATTCACTCATTCATTCACTCATTCATTCATTGTGTCTGAGCAGCTGTCTGTCGGCTCAGCTGTTGGTTTCTGATCATTGGACGCCAGCTGCTCACTGGGAATCCCGCCTGACACATTTCTAGTTTTCACAAACCAACGAGTCTGTGTGTTTTATCACAGCACCAGGTTTGTTTTCTTCATCTTCTTCATCCAGAACGTGACACAAACTCTGGACAGAAAACGTCCTCATTACTGGGGGAGACGCCGTCCATGAGCTGAGACGTCTCTGGTCAGACCGGATCATTGTGACTCTGGACTGAACTCTCAGAGTGGAAATCAGAAGACAGGTGTGTGGTGCATCATGGGTAATCCTCCTGCAGCTGTTCACATCCTCTGTGATCTAACGTCCATTGTGAGGTCGATGCCTTGCTGCAGGGACGTCCAGCAGAGACGTGTGGAGGGATCCGAACCCGTGACCTCTGTTTAACATGGTGCCAACGCCGACCTTTTCAGTTATCACACACACTTCAGCCGTGGCCTTTCTGGTTCCGTTTATCGCCGCCGAGATAATGAGACGTTCGCTGGCGTTGCCCCTGATTGGGTGTGAGGGAGGAGGGGGGAGATAGAGGGGGAGGAGGGGGGAGATAGAGGGGGAGATAGAAGGGGAGGTAGAGGGGAGAGTCTAGAAGAATCTGCTGGGTCTAAATTAACCCCGGTGAATCACGGCGAGCCTGGAATACCGGGTGTCCCCTTTCACGCCATATAAGTCCACCCCCCCTCCTCTCCTTTAACCCCCCCCTGCCCTGCCTCACCCCACCTCACCCCTCCACCCCCCACCCACCCCCCACAATGCCACAGGCTATCTCTGTCTATTCTTAGGCTGTCACTTCATCTCTTCAGAGCAGGCAGGTCTTCTTCATTCTCTCAGCTGCTTCCACTCTTTCTCCTCTTTCTTTTCGGTTTCACCCGTTTTATTCTTTGTTTCGTTTGTCTCCTTCCACAGCCCCCTCCGTCCATCCGTCCATCCTCCTACCCCCGTCTCTCTGGCCTCTGTGGAGCTTGACTCAGAAGTCTGGTTTTATTCTCGGAGGATCTTTTAGTCGCCTGGAAGAATGAGCACCTACAACGTGACGCTGCCCGGCCCCGGCCCCTGGGGCTTCAGGCTGCAGGGGGGGAAGGACTTCAACATGCCGCTGACCATCTCCAGGGTAAGAGACTGCTCCTCTACCGGAGTCTGCTTCAACGATGTGTGTCAGTCCTGTCATTTCCTGAATGTCAATGAACGCGTCTTAGGCCTCGTCCAGACCTTCACCTTAACATCAGGTCTCTGGAGTCCAGGTGGGAACTGATCTGGTGTCTAGAGGGTCTAGGACCCATGTGACCTCATTCCTTTGGTTCCTGTGAACACACAACGGGTCCTGGTCCCGTTATAGACCTGCTACTGAACTCACCCATTCATCCATTCATTCATTCATCCGTTCATACATTCATCCACTGGTAGAAATGAACCCGAATCAGAGACGTCTGTTCATTAGTGACGAGACTCTAAAAGATCCTGGGCCTGGAGCTGAGAACCAAACTAAACCTGAACCAAGCTAAACTAGAACCTGATCTGAACAAGAACCAAACTAAACCAGAACCAAACTGAACTAGAACCAAACTAAACCAGAGCCAAGCTAAACTAGAACCTGATCTGAACCAGGACCAAACCATGAAACGTGTTGAATATGAGCAGGTTAATTAATAATAACGTCTTTATTTACTTATTTATTACTGGAGATCTATAAATATTAACTTGATACGTGTGAAGTCGCCCATAAAACAGCTGTTCTTGGTTCTGAAACAGCAGCACTGATCCATTAGAGACAGCAGCTGTTAAACTGTTCTACAGAGTGTGAAACTGAGAGCAGATCTCACGTTCTGGCTGAGGACACGTTTGTTAAAGCTGGGTCTGAACACGGGTTCTTAAAGATGATCGGACGTTAATGCAGACTCTGAACGAGGCTTTTGTTGCACGTCCTGCTTCATTTCCTGTCGCCGCTCTTCAGTTTTCTGCCGAAATAAGGCAGGATGAACATTTAAACACACAGGTGAACTAGATTGTGATTGTTCCTGGGTTGTAAGAAGCTGCAGCTCGGCCCTTTGTGCTTCTTTTCTGCGGCTGCTTTTGGAAACGAGCTGTGATTTGTGTCGGGGGTGAGAGCTGCCGAAAGCAGAGCCGAGGCCTAAAAGTGGAGCTGGTGTTGGTTTCAGAGGTTCGACTCTCTGAATAGACCGGGAGAAAACCCTCTGACCTTCGACCCTGGAGCTCAGAGGTTTAGGAACTGAAATGTTTGTTGATCCATGAGCTGTGTGAGTCTGTGGGAAACTGAAGTGAATCCACAGTCAGAACCGTGCAGATGAATTATGATCAGTAACTGGGAGAACGAGTAGAAATCCTGGTTTCAGTGAAACAGAGGAATAGAAACGTGGTGGTGGGAAGCGGAGGAGGCGTGAAGTCGTCCTTTAGATCTGCATTGAGGTTTCCTCCTGGAAAAGCTTTGATTCAAAGAAAATAAAAACTATGACAGAGCAGAGCTGCAGAGCATCAGACAAATGAAACATCTGATTCAGGGTTGGTTTAGTTATCGACGTTGATGTTCAGTTTATTTCAGGAAACTAGAGAAGAAAACTCTTATCACACAATATCTACAGAAACAACAAGTCCAGTAGTTTTAGTTTTTGTACTGACTTGAAATAGGACGTTATTAACGTCCACGATCGATCTCCATCCAGGAGTCTTCCCGTCTTCACCTCCATGTTCTGCTTTGATTCAGTTCTCTTGTAAATCTCATGGACAAAATGTTGCTCAAGTTACAGAAATCTTAATAAGTATGTGAACTTCAGACTTGTGTACTTGGTAGCGTGGACTCAGAGGACGCGAGGACACGATACAGTCACTCAGAGATTTGAATATGTCCTGGCTGTTGTTTAGCCTGGACATCATCACATTCTACCATCGTGCACAACATAGAATCATAAGAATAATGATGTTTCCTCCATATCGTTCATACATGTAACTCTCCAGGGAAACCAGTGACCAAGGCTACATGCTACATGTTGTTGTAAAGCTCAAACTGAAGCCCAGATCAGATCAGTCTCCGTGTGTGAATGGCTGAAGGAGAATCATGTGAATAGTTCTACAACAAATCAGAACAAAAACAAACGTGACATTAACTGATCAAGTCGTTCTTCATCACTGTGAAAAGTTCGTCTTTTCGAGTTATTTCTTGTTGCTTCCTCTTTTAGCAGAATCAGTTCCCAACGGAGAAACTTCCTGCAGAAAATATTTTATGTGTCCTGATAGCGAAGTTACGTTACGACGTAGAGAAGAAGTGTTTCTAGGAGCCGCGCTTTTTTGTCCCTGGGTTTTGCCTCTCAGGCTGAGGGATGGAAGTTTATAAGTCTCTGTTGTCTTATTTATACCATAAATATTATTTCTACTATAAATAAGACAACAGAGACTTTAGAAGAACTTCTGTTTGTGTTAGTTGCTGTGTTTCCGTTCTCCCCAGAAATATCACCATTAAAAACTGGGAATGAAACACCTACACTGTTAAAAACCTTTCAAATATCACAACAACATTTCTACTCTGTCAAAAGTTGTTTTTTCCTCAAAGTGACGAGAGTGTAAGAGAATTATGGGATATGACCAGATAAGACTTTACCAGAGTTACAGCACCTTCCACTGGAAACACAGAGTAAATGTCAGAAATATGGTTTTTATTTTGAGAAAAACTGTGATGGAAACACATGAGCATCTTACTGTTTCTGGATTTCCTTTGGTTAAGTCGTGTGTTGACTTTAAATGAACCGCTCAGATTTGATGTCGTAGTTCTGCAGACTGTTATTCATGACGCTGATATACCCAACCACAGATAACGGCATGATAACACGGCTCCGGATGGGTCTACGCTGCCATCGAGGCGAGGAAGAGGCCTAACCCTAACTCTACCCCCACCTAACCCCACCCTACCCCAAACCCAAACCCTAAACCAAACCCAAACCCAAACCCTTCTCGTGGCTGGAGGGAGATCAGAGGTGTTTGTTTGTCTAATTCTTCTCCTTTTCGAGGCCTGATCTCTGTTATTGTCCTGAGCTGAAGTTGGATTAATCCACTGCTGAAAATAGTCCCTATTAAACCCACTGAGCTTTCAGTGAGCTGCCGTTTGCTTACACTGGCTTGTGGAGGATTTTACAGGTTAACTGGAATTCTCTGACTTATCATTGTTTTAACGTCTTGAGGTGAAGCCTCTCTGACACTGACTCTGCAGGTTCTGTCCTGCTCTGACTCGTCTGAATATATTTAGATGACGAAGAATGAGGTGAGAGTAGTGATCCGTCTTCTCTAACGCTGGAGAACTCCCGGCCTTTCAGCAGGGATTAGTCTGAGGTCGGCTCCAGGAGTTTGGGATGATATGAGGCTCTAAATCCATCCGATCAAATAAACGGCAGCGACTGATTTCGTTTCACTGAGTCTTTGCTTCTCGTTCTCTCTTTGCTGAGGAAGCAGTCGGGCTCGTTTCTCTCTTAGCTCCTCTCACTCAAGGTCCAGGTCCAGGTCCAGGTTCAGGTCTTAAAGTTCTCCTCCCTGCTCTCAGCACATCCCACTGCAGAACGTTCCTTAGGAACCTTTCACCTTTACCTCCATCTAGGAACAACCTGGAGGGAACATCAGGGTTCTGGTTTAGTTGTCTCCACTAGGAGCAGCTCTTTGCTCTGAGGACCTTTAGGCTACAGGTCCTGGGGTCCAGACCCAGTGCTGCAGGTCTTATTTTGGATTCCCGGATGTGGAAGTGTTCGGGATCCCCTGATCCGAAGCAGCGCTGACTCAGCTCATGGTGCTACAGCAGGAGTCCGGTTTCCTGCAGCTCGGTTTTCATGTGAACTGTAAAACGTTGTTACTCACTCAGCTGTTGGACAGAAGATCTCATCGTACGTCACAGCTCAGCATCAAACCTGTGACATGAGAAGAGGTGAGCGGACTACAAACCCCACGCTGAGCTGGAGTCATTCAGGGTTTAGAACACAGAGGCTGAATTAGTGTGAACTCGTGTCCTCCAGCTGCTGCTGACACTCACAAACATCCTGGTCCAGAACTCAACAGTAATCAGCACTGGTGCTTCAGGCATCAGTGGACATCAGTCATAGTCACAATTACAACAAGATGAACGGAGAACAGGGACCAGCTTAAGACCAGTAGTTATGGTTCATTTCTAACCAGTGTTGGAGAGTGTGTGGTGGTTATTTGTTCTAGGAATGTTCCTCTTCCAGGTGTTTACAGAGTTTAGTCCTACGTCACCTGTAGTTAGAGCGTCACAGGTTTGAAACAGATCCATGAAGACTCAGTAACTGTATAAATGTATGTGTTTTAAATATTACAGTAATGAACATGTGCAGACTGGTATGTGCCCTCTTTGTTGTGTTTATTTGTGTTAAACCCGGTTCACGTGTGGCCCTGGTGAGGCTGTTATAGTGTCTCTGTGGTAAATGAAGGGAACAATTAAAACTATCACACACAAAATGACGACCACCAACAAACACTGCGATCTCTTCTCTTCTAAATAATATTCATGTTCACATCCTCCATGGACAGTTTAGTGTTTTTACATTTGCATATACTTTGTATTATTCTTTTTTTTGTTTTTGTTCCTTAAACTATATATACTTTACTATTTATATTTATTTACTGTATATTTTCTACTTGCACGTCATGCTGACCTGAATGTGAATCTGCAGAGTGCCAGTGAGAGGCTGAGGCTGCTGACAGGCTCAGGGCTGTTTTTAGCCTCCGGAGGTCTGATCAGTTTCTGTCTCAGTTCACATCTACTGTTACTGTGTGTGTGTGTGTGTGTGTGTGTGTGTGTGTGTGTGTGTGTGTGTGTGTGTTTGTGTGTGTGTGTGTGTGTCTGATGAAGTCCAGAGTCACACGTTTACCTTCCTGCTGCTGTTCATCCGGCTTTCATTGATCCTTTTGTGAAAGCATGGACCCATCAGGGGAGGTCAGGGCAGCTGGAGCCTGTGTAGGTTAGCATAGCAACGTAGCATTGACTGGGTTCCTGTAATGAAGCTCAGTGTGGACGTAGGGACGGGTACCGTTAAGATTTTATCTGATATGGGACCAAACCAGTACTTTTGAAACAGAGTCTTTTTATTTTTAAGGCATTTTGTGACGTGCAAGTTGAACAGAATATTAATTTAAATGATATAAATAAGAAATAAATGAACCAATATTATAATAATAGTAATAAACCAGTGTTGTGGGGTCTGTCAGGCATCAGAGACGCTACATCTCTGGTCTGTTAATAAAATGCTAATGCTAATGCTAATGCTATGTGTGGTCAGATGTTGGATCTAATTCCAGGTGTTTCCTCCTTGTTGCATCTTTAGAGGTGAAGTCCAGACAAACTTTAGACAAACGTTTGGTCTCAGACATGTTGAAGGTTCTGGTTACTACCGTTAGCATCAGTCCCTTTAGCATCAGCCCCGTTAGCATTAGCCCCGCTAGCATCAGCCCCGTTAGCACCATGGAGCCAGTCCCGTCCCTGTGTGGATGTGGATGTGGGTCAGTGCGAAGGGCTCGGGGGGAAACTAGGCCACTCTGCAGCACAGACAGACCTCACATTGTTCGAGTTCACTGAGCTGAAATGAAAACTCCACTTTAGTTTGGTTTAAAATCAGCTGGAGTCAGAGAACAACAGGAAGCTGAGACGTGACGTAACGGAGAGGATCGATCTCTTTTAGGCTGAGCGAGAAACTCAAATGAAATGTTTTTAACCCTTCACAGGCCTCTCGTTGAAATTCTAAACTTCAACCTGAAAGTTACAAGAATTTAATGTTGTAAAACTTTTCAGAACTTGGAGGAAATTGTGAAAATTACATAGAAAACTGCACTTTGTCAATATAATTAACTTCTTGCCCCAATTTATCCACTTCTTTTAGTCAGAGCAGTGGAGAGAACACAGACACACCAGGACCAGACAGACCAGGACTAGATCCAGGACTAAATCCAGGACCAGACAGACCAGGACTAGATCCAGGACTAAATCCAGGACCAGACACACCAGGACTAGATCCAGGACTAGATCCAGGACCAGACAGACCAGGACTAGATCCAGGACTAGATCCAGGACTAGATCCAGGACCAGACAGACCAGGACTAGATCCAGGACTAGATCCAGGACTAGATCCAGGACCAGACAGACCAGGACTAGATCCGGGACTAGATCCATGACTAGATCTAGGACTAGATCCAGCACCAGACAGACCAGGACTAGATCCGGGACTAGATCCAGCACCAGACAGACCAGGGCTAGATCCACGACTAGATCCAGGACTAGATCCAGCACCAGACAGACCAGGGCTAGATCCAGGACTAGATCCAGGACCAGACAGACCAGGACTAGATCCAGGACTAGATCCAGGACCAGACACACCAGGACTATATCCAGGAGTAGACAGACCAGGACTATATCCAGGACCAGATCCAGCACCAGACAGACCAGGACTATATCCAGGACTAGATCCAGGACTAAACAGACCAGGACTAGATCCAGGACTAGATCCAGGACTAGATCCAGGACCAGACAGACCAGGACTAGATCCAGGACTAGATCCAGGACCAGACAGACCAGGACTAGATCCAGGACCAGACACACCAGGACTAGATCCAGGACCAGACACACCAGGACTATATCCAGGACTAGACAGACCAGGACTAGGTCCAGGACTAAATGTAAATGTAAACATTGTTGTACTTGTTGTTTAAAGTTTGACCCTAACAGAAGGCAGGATCCATTCTCACCTTGTTTTAATCCATACTACACTTATGAACTATCACTATCTAGCAAAAACTGATTCCTAACGCTTGGTAGATCTTTGCTGGAGCATAACATAACATAACACAACACAACATAACATAACAGAGTCTGACTTCATTTCTTCCTCTTCTACAAAAGTGAAAGTAAAGAATTACTTTTTAGCAGGTTATCGTGATGATGTTACACTCAACATTTTCTTCCACCACCATCTTTACATATCAGAGACCTGTCCTCTATAATATAAAGGCACCGCTGGGATTTGAACCCAGGATCTCCTGTTTACTAGACAGGCGCTTTGACCAACTGGGCCACAGCGCCTCATAAGTACCAATGTTTAAGTACTGATCGTCTGTAGTTAACAGGAACATCGTTGCCTATAAACCAATGAGTATTTGGGTTTGTGTTTCTTAAAGTCGTATTCAGAGATTAACCAAGATTCATTGGTCGTATCGTCCATTTCGTTCACAAGAGACCAGGAGTAGGTTAGACAGTGACTTGGTAGGACTGGTCTGTGTGGGTTAGCTCTTAGCCTGGCACTAGCTTAGCATTAGCCTAGCTGGTAGCTGCTTCTTTTGCCTTGTTTTTCCTCTCTGTGCTGCATCCAGGTGTTTC
>NC_061782.1:1045000-1140000 GCF_022458985.1 Mugil cephalus
TGTTTTGTTTCATGTTGTGTTCGTTTAAGCTCTTTCCAGGAAAATGATTTGTCTCCAGATTTTGTTTTGGTTTGAATCTGTAGCGTTAAAAAAGAATTAAGAGCTGGAAAATATCGATAAAAAAACGGTAAAAGGTGACAACTGCTAAAATAAACCAATAATCAAAACTGCAGAATAGTTTCCATCCAGTAATTTATCACTGTAATAATATGTCACATCGTCCATGAGCCCATTCATGATTAATACGACCTGGAAACAGTGTTTTAAAACCACAACAATGTGATGACAAACACAGAAATTCTGTCAAACTCTTGTTTAAACTGGACTTATCCTCAACATTGATCAGTCATTTATAAATGAACCATTAAAATGGTTTGAAAAGATGAATCAAACTTGTGATTAATGATTTTTTGTTTGTTTCCTGACTGAACAAAACGTTTGTAGACGAACGACTGAGCTCAAGGACGTTTTGGGAGAAAAACTGTAAAGACGTCGATGTCGTTATTTGACGTTATGTCTGACGTATGAATCAGACTCTGCAGAAGATCAAATGATGTAAAAGCTCTGAGATTTAATCAAAAGGACTCGGTTTAATTATAACGAGATCACACGAGGACGCACACGTCGATGTAGATGTTCTGAAACAGATAAAATGTTCAGCATTACGACCACTGGATCAAACCAAAGCGACTTATGTCTGCACATATAAGAACAGCCTGTACAGCCGAGTTCATCCGGCCGCTGGTCGTCACCATCTTTTTGTGCTATGACACAAGAAAATTACATTTTAATCCTGAAAGACAAAGTTATGGACGATTTAAATCAGAGAAACGGCACCGATGGAAACAATAAAGACCAAACTAAATAATCTAGCTTCCTTACAACAGATGTTCAATGCACATGTCTTTAAAAAGCACTGACCCCATCAAGGTTGGTCCATATCACTTGGCTTTTACATAACTCACATAAGTTTGTACGTTCTTCAGCGTTTTCTATATTTCTGCAGGAAAACAAAAAGACTCAAGACCAGAAAGAACCCAACGAGACTCAGGTCCTGGTTCAGTTCCTGGTTCAGGTCCTGGTTTAGTTTCTATGAATCAGGGATTTGTCTCATGTTTGTGTTGAAGTGTGTGATGACAACAGATGAAAGGAGCTTTGTGAGGAGCTCAGAAAAAGAGTTGTTGTTGCTCATCAGGCTGGAAAAGGTTCCACAACCATCTGTAAAGAGTCTGGAAGCCACAAATAATCCACAGAGAGTCAGACAGATTGAAGACGACTGTTCCCCTCCACAGGAGTGGTCCACCAACAAACATCACTCCATCATAGTGGGAGAGGAACCAGAGGAACCCAGGGGAACTTCTAAGCAGCTAAAGGCCTCTCTCACATTGGCTGATGTTCATGTTGATGAATCCACTCAACAACCAAAGACACTGCTCTCTGTCCACAAAGGAACATGTGGGACAATGTTTAGTGGACAGATGAGACCAGAGTAGAATAGTTTGGTTTAAATGTTTGGAGATGAACCAACACTGCATTCCAGCATCAGAACCTCATCCCTCCATGACACATGGGGGCGCTAATGTCCTGGTTTGGGCCTGTTCTGCTGCATCTGCTCATCATTGATGGACCAATGAACTGTGAATTCTACCAGTGAACTCTGAAAGAAAATGTCAGGACATGAGTCCATGAGCTGAATGTGAAGAGAAACTGGGTCATGGAGGAAGACAAGGAGCCCAAGAACACCAGTGGTTCTCCAGAAGAACCAGATGAATGTTTAGGAACAAGTCAAAGTCCTGACCTTCATCCAGTAGAAATGTTGGAGCATCAGCTGATGAGAGGAAACCACCAACATCTCACAACTCAGCTGGTTCTGATCTGATTAATGGATCAGGTTCCTCCAGCTGATCAGATGTTACCAGGAACATTTGAGCAGAAACTGGAGACCAGGCTTCACTGAGTTTAACACCTCACTGACATGAACAAGTGATTTATTTTCCTGAATAAATAAATGCACCAGTTTAATATTTGCATTTCATGTGTTTGACTGGCTTCTCTTTGTCGACTTTCACGACTTGTATTGAATCATGTTCATGCAGTAACGTGATCTACTGAGCTGAGCTGTTTCTATTGTGACGTGCAGGTAAAAACCAAACCAGCATCTGCTTCACCCGTTTTCCCCCAAAACCCCAAAGTGAGGCGAGTTCCACCGGCCCCGAGTTCCAGGAAGAGATTAACGGGTCAATGAATGTATCTCGTGGCAGATCGACCCTGCGCCGAGTGTCAGATTGAATTTCCGATACGTCAAAAGCCGGCGCTCTGAAGCCGCCTCAGTCGACGGCACAAACATGAAGCGCAGCGCTCGGTGCCGCGAGGCGTTTCTCACCAGACAACATCCAAAACACAACCCTGACATGGATGTCAACATATAATTAATGTCGACGCATCAATCAGAGAGTCTCAGCGCAGGAAGGAAGCAGCAGGAGATCTGCAAACAGGACTATCGAAGGTTATCAATTATGAAAATGTCATTTAGTAATTTAGGAAATCAGTTCCTGACGGTCGGCTTCAGCTGTGAGTCTTGTCAAGTGGACAGCAGAGACAGATCCTGCAGCGGTGAATAATGGAAGGACTGCTGGGACGAGGATGACAGCAGCCGCAGAGATGTTAGTCGGATACATGAGAACATGTTGTGATTCACTACAGGACGCTGTGTGTTCATATCAAACCCAGAGCCTGCGACTCAGCAACGAGTCACAAGATTAAGAGCCACCGGGGGAAACAAAAACGTGTGCGTTTCTCCTAATTTACCTAAAAACTGAGAGACGAACGATAAAATATAAAACATCAGCTCAATAATTCAGTGAGAGCGCGACGGCACAAGTCAAACTGTCAAACTGTGACTTCTTCAATGCGGTGAAACGGAAGAGGACCAGGAACACAATGATGCCAGAAACAAGAAAGAACAAATGAAAGAACAGAGAGTTGAGGATGAACATCCCAGCGTTCCCATAATCCTCGCTGATGCATTGAAATAATTTGAAATGTGACCTTGTGTGTTTGTGTTCATGCAGACAGAGAGCGGCGGATTAAAGCCGAGGGGATAAAACAAACACTGTCGGCTCCGGACTGAACCTGATGATGAACAGAAACGTCTTAAAACTGGCCCTGGGCTGTTCATCAGAATTAAAATGAATGGAGGCTCAGGTGACAGCTGCAGAAATCTGATTTTTGGAAAACACGCCAGCGTCACGTTGGCTGTGAAGATTTAATTACAGGCAACTGGCTGCAGATTCTGGGCTAAAAATTAACATTTTATTAATGGTTTATTAGTCTAACAACTGATTCATCACCATCTAAATGGATTAATTGTGCAATATCATGCGATTAAACGCGATTAAACGTTATAATCTACTGATCCTAATGTGGAATAAATGGTGAATGTTTTTTATTTCTGGTTTCATTTTAATTATGATTTATTTGTCCAACCACCGATCTATCTCTAAATAAATAGCATCAGTCCTGATTAATCGCAAAACAACTACAAAAAACGTCTGATTAATCGCAATTAAATATTTTAATATTAAAATATGAACATCTTATTAATTATTGATCACGATCCAAACAGCTGCTCAGGTGAAGCTACAACACTAAGGTTTTTATGAATGCAGGTGTTTTATTACCAGTTATTAAATGAAATGATTGAGATATTTAGGTTTTGATCATTTCTAGATGGGACGGAGACGCAGCTAATGAGTCGATGGAAGTTAAAAATATCCCAGACGACTGTGGCGCTAACGCGTTCCCGTCCGTCCGACCGGAGACGTCCTCAGCTAAAATCTGCACAAGATACTTCCATGATTACGATAAATGTTCCTGTGTAGGACAACATGTTTCTTCTTTTAAATCAGCCCCCCCCCGTCCGTCCGTCCGTCCGTCCTTCCACTCACATCCACAGCGCTGGAGTTCAGGCTTGTGGCTGGTGAGTCGGACAGAGCGGGAGGCTTTACGTAACCCAGTTGGCCCCCAGACCCGGCCGAGGTTAAGTGGGGACAACACACACACTAAAAGACACACAGCCCGACAATTACCCTGCAAAACGTGCATACACAAAAACGCTTGAACGAAGGCACACAGACCCCCCCCCCATCGCCGTGGAAACTAGGCTGGGACGTCCTGTTCACTTCTGCCCTCTCAGCCAATCACAGCTCAGCCCTGCAGTACAACGCTCTCCAGGCTGTCGCTCCGAGTAAACCCACAACAACTGAGCTGCTGACTGCAACACACTGTGTGTGTGTGTGTGTGTGTGTGTGTGTCTGTGTGTTGTGTGTGTGTGTGTGTGTGTGTGTGTGTGTGTGTGTGTGTGTGTGTGTGTGTGTGTGTGCACAAATGAACGTTTGTGTGTGAATATGTTTTAAACCTCGCCCACTTCAGATGTCGGGAACAGAACAGGGAGCAGCAGGATGTAATATTCATCAGGATGGAGGAGGTGGAGGAGAAGGAGGAGGAGGAGGACAAGGAGGAGGAGGAGGAGGTGGTGGAGGAGAAGGAGGAGGAGGTGGAGAAGGAGGAGAAGGAGGAGGAGGAGGAGGTGGAGAAGGAGGAGAAGGTGGAGAAGGAGGAGGAGGTGGAGAAGGAGGAGGAGGAGGAGGAGGAGGAGAAGGTGGAGAAGGAGGAGGTGGAGAAGGAGGAGAAGGTGGAGAAGGAGGAGGAGGAGGAGGAGGAGGAGAAACTTGAATGAAGTCGAGAAGAAAACGATTCAGAAGAAAATAAACGGAGAGATACTGACCAGAATATAGGGAGGAAGGAGGAAGGATTCATTCTTTCAAAAAAAAAAAAACATCAATTATATTTAAAAACTAAAGGCGTCTGGTTGATGTTGTTGTTGTGGTTGTAGTTGTGGTTGTGGATTGTGGATGTGATATGGTTGTGGATGATGTTGTGGTTGTGGTTGTGGATGTGGTTGTGGATGTGGTTGTTGTTGTTGTTGTTGTGATTGATGTTGTTGTTGTTGTTGTGGTTGTGGTTGTGGATGTGGTTGTGGTTGTGGTTGTTGTTGTGGTTGTGGATGTGGTTGTGGTTGTTGATGTTGTTGTTGTGGATGTGGTTGTGGATGTGGTTGTGGTTGTTGATGTTGTTGTGGTTGTTGTTGTGGTTGTGGTTGTTGTTGATGTTGTGGTTGTGGATGTGGTTGTTGTTGTTGTGGTTGTTGTGGTTGTTGTTGTTGTGGTTGTTGTTGTTGTTGTGGTTGTGTTGTGGTTGTTGTTGTTGATGTTGTGGTTGTTGTTGTGGATGTTGTTGTTGTGGCTGTTGATGTTGTGGTTGTTGTTGTTGTGGATGTTGTTGTTGTGATTGTTGTTGTTGTGGTTGTGTATGTTGTTGTTGTTGTTGTGGTTGATGTTGTGGTTGTTGTTGTTGATGTTGTGATTGTTGTTGTTGTGGATGTTGTTGTTGTTGTTGTGATTGTTGTTGTTGTGGTTGTGTATGTTGTTGTTGTTGTTGTGGTTGATGTTGATGTTGTGGTTGTTGTTGTGGTTGTGGTTGTTGTTGTGGATGTGGTTGTGTTGTGTGCGGTTCAGGGAGGATGTAACTGAGGCCTGTGATGCTTCAGACCAGAAATAATAACTGTATTTTAGTGTTTGTATCATTAGTTCCTGGTTCCGGTTGATCTGTTCCTACTGTCCTGGTTCTCTGGAGTCTCAGTGATAAATCTGCAGGAACCAGAAAACGTCTGCAGTTCTTTGAGGGAAAACACTCGACGTCAACAGAATTCGATGCGAAGAATCGTCTTCCAACAACAAATATCAGGTGTCCAGAAAGTGTCAGTGGAGGGACATTCAGCCCCCAGAGGCCAAGCAGGAAAAACACCCGCACACGCACAGAAGTGGAAATAAAACCGTCCCCGTACAGTTAGAACCAGACTAGAACCATCAGATCCAGGAGGAACACGTCAGAAAACCACAAACATGTGGAACCAAACATTTCTAGAACTTAGAATGTAAATCTAACCTGGACATTTCTAAAGCTGATCAACACATTTACTTATTTACAACTATTTCCACTAAAACTATTTAGGACCATGTCCACAACTATCAGGTGTCCAACCAGTAATAATGTCTAAATGTCTCTAAACTGTCTCCTGTCTCCATAGACTGAATATAGCCTCACTGTTGCTTAGCAACCACTGACACATCATGTCCTGATTGGTTGATGGATGCATGTTTCCACCAATAGGAAAGAGGCTGTCATGTTGTGTTTCTTTCTATCATGTGTAGCTGGCTAGCTCTCTCCTCCTGCTAGCTCTCTCCTCCTGCTAGCTCTCTCCTCCTGCTAGCTCCCTCCTCCTGCTAGCTCTCTCCTCCTGCTAGCTCTCTCCTCATGCTAGCTCTCTCCTCCTGCTAGCTCCCTCCTCCTGCTAGCTCTCTCCTCTGGCTAGCTCTCTCCTCTGGCTAGCTCCCTCCTCCTGCTAGCTCTCTCCTCTGGCTAGCTCTCTCCTCCTGCTAGCTCTCTCCTCCTGCTAGCTCTCTATTCCTGCTAGCTCTCTCCTCCTGCTAGCTCTGTCCTCCTGCTAGCTCTCTCCTCCTGCTAGCTCTGTCCTCCTGCTAGCTCTGTCCTCCTGCTAGCTCTCCCCTCCTGCTAGCTCTCTTCCTCTGCTAGCTCTCTCCTCCTGCTAGTCTCTCCCCTGCTAGCTCTCTCCAGCTCCTCCTAGCTCTCTCCTCTCTGCTAGCTCGTCCTCCTCCTGCTAGCTCTCTCCTCATGCTAGCTCTTGTCTCTCCTCTTGCTAGCTCGGCACTCCTTGCTAGCTCCTCCTCCTGCTACTCTCTCCTCCTGCTAGCTCTCTCCTCTTGCTAGCTCTCTCCTCCTGCTAGCTCTCTCCTCCTGCTAGCTCTCTCTCTGCTAGCTCCCTCCTCTGCTAGCTCTCTCCTCTGCTAGCTCTCTCCTCCTGCTAGTCCTCCTCTTGCTAGCTCTCTCCTCTGCTAGCTCTCTCCTCCTGCTAGCTCTCTCCTCTGCTAGTTCTCTCCTCCTGCTAGCTCCTCCTCTGCTAGCTCTCTCCTCTGCTAGCTCTCTCCTCTTGCTAGCTCTCTCCTCTTGCTAGCTTCTCCTCCTGCTAGTTCCCTCCTCTTGCTAGCTCTCTCCTCGTGCTAGCTCTCTCCTCTTGCTAGCTCTCTCCTCTTGCTAGCTCTCTCCTCCTGCTAGCTCTCTCCTCCTGCTAGCTCTCTCCTCTTGCTAGCTCTCTCCTCTTGCTAGCTCTCTCCTCTTGCTAGCTCTCTCCTCTTGCTAGCGTTTTCCTCCGTGAACCAAACATGACGACAATATTTAGGAGAAAGACTCAGTTATTTAGAACCGGTCTAGTTTTACTTGGTCTAGAAACACGAGTTAAAAACTGATCTAAAGGCTGAAGTTTAGAAACAGAGACTCAGTGAGAAACGTGTTGATGCTACGTCGTCTTAAAGTTTGATGTGGACCAGAGGATTAAGGACTAAATCAACTAGTACAGTTGTGTTTCCACACAGTCTGTCTGGTTTTCTCTGGTTATTGTGAAGCTTCACTAATATTTTAAATAATCACAGGAGTAAAGCTGCAACCATCATTCCGTTTCTATGCTCCTCATCATTCCAGCTTTAATCTGATCACTCTGGGGTTTTGTTTCATCCTCTGAAGAGTCCAAACCAGAGCTGGCTACAGTTTCTAAAGAGATTTTCTCCAAATTAATGTCATCATTGGTTTTAGTTTGTTCGTCTCCTCCATCTTCTCCCTCTAGTTCCTCATGTGTCTTTGCTTTTGTCCAGTTCTTAAAAATAAAGAAATGCAATCAGCTTGTTTTGGATCCTGCTGAACGATTTTGAATCAGAAAAATCCCTTTTTTTATGATTTAATCTGAATCTGGTAACATCTGGATTTCATTATGAGGCAAGTTTCAACCGACACAGAGAAAGAAATATCTGGATGGACCTGAACCAGTCAGAGACATTTAGTCATTTAACGCTCAGATCTGATAATCCCTGCAGATCAGGTCCCAACGGAGAAACTCCACAACTATTTGGTTTTACCCAAAACCCCAGAGACCAACCAGTGACCCCCAAATCTGTGGTGGTCCAGCAGGGGGCGCCACCTCAAACTGGTTAATTCACTGGAGAGAATCACTTCTGATGAACTTCTGGTTGGCTTCATAGATTTGAATCAGCTCATTCACTGATGTGACCACGTTATGTGTGTGTGTGTGTTTATATATATATATGTTCATTAAACACCTTAAACAGTTTCTTTTTGTGTCTTTTTTTGTCTCTCCCAGTGAACAGTGGCTGCAGGAGTGGACACATATTAGCAGCAGCATTGGCAGCTTGTCTTTGTCTTGGTTTGTCTTGGTTTGTCTCCAGCTGTTAGCCGCGTTAGCCCAAGTGCTAGCAGAATCCCCGACTAACGTATGCTTGGCTTGGTTCATGTGCTGTTTGAAGCTGGAAAGAAAACTGTGATGATACTTTATGTGTCTCCACTGGTCCCTCTTGGTGTCTTTGTCCTCAAATGTCCCATGGAGAGGACCAACGTGCTGTTTAGCGTCTTCCATCTTTATGGGTTGGTTCTGCTGCCTGTCACTACCGGATCAGCTGGTGCTAACGCTAACGCTACTCGGACAAACTGGGACACGTTCACAGTCGTTCTGGGTTCAGATTATTAATCATTAATCATTAATGAGATGATGGATTAATGAAACTTCTCTAAACTTCTAAACGTTGGACTCGTCCCAGTCACCATCTGTCTGATTTAACATGTGACGTTCTTTCTTCTTAAATGGAAACCAAATATTTCATGGTGCATGTACGTTCTGTCTGGGAATCAACAAGACCAATGATCCCACAGCTGTTTCTGAGAAGCTGTTTCAGTCAATGAGCTGATACCCCCCTCGCCCCCCCTGACTGAGGCTGACCTCTGACCTCTGACCACATGTACCTGTGCAGACACACAGCGTAAGCAGTAACTCAGGATGGGTCTGTTTCCAGCTGTGTTGACTCAGTGTAAGATGATGCTTCCTGTTCCAACCTGAGACCCAGATATGCTGATGGAGGAGGGGGTGGGGGGTGGGGTGGGGGGGTGTAACTTACCTTCGACTCAGATCTGCAACATGTTCCTGAAGCCAACTGCTACTGGCCGCTGGGGGGGGGGGGGGGGGGGGCAGAGAGAGAGGAAAAGATGAATGAATAACAACAACAATGAAAAGATCCATTAACACCTGGAACAACCTCCACATGTTTATTCATCTCAGTGCTTCACCCTTTATTTCTGATTCACTGAGGAGGGAGGGAGGGAAGAAAGGAGGGAGGGAGGGAGGAAGGGAGGAAGGAAGGAAGGAAGGAAGGAAGGAAGGAAGGAAGGAAGGAAGGAAACAAGGAAGGAAGGTGAGGGAGGGAGGAAGGTGATGACAGGAGTCTGGTCGTATGTGGAAGCAGCTGATGCTCAGTCTCACCTTTAATGGTTCAGAGTCAACAACACATCCTGTGTGTGTGTGTTTGTTTGTTTGTTGTGTTTGTGTGTGTGTTTGTTGTGTGTTTGTTGTGTGTGTGTTTGTTGTGTGTGTGTTTGTTTGTTTGTTGTGTTTGTGTTTGTTGTGTGTTTGTTGTGTGTGTGTTTGTTGTGTGTGTTGTGTGTGTGTGTGTGTGTTTGTGTGTGTGTGTGTTTGTTGTTGTGTGTGTTTGTTGTGTGTGTGTTTGTTTGTGTAGCAGGGTGAGTCAGAGTAAACAAACATTTTAATGGAGTGACTTAGCCCGTCCAGACACCGTCTGGACAGGCTTACGTAATGATGCACTTAGAGAGGGGGAGGAAGAGGGAGGGGGGTATTTTCATCTTCCTCGTTTCCAAAATGTCAGATGTTAAGTGATGTTGAGACTGTTGTGAACACACACTTCTCCTCCTCCTCCCTCAACACAACACCACCTCCCTTTATATCCTTCTCTGCATCCTTCCTTCCTTCCTTCCATCCTTCCTTCCTTCCTTCCTTCCTTCCTCAACACCACCTCCCTTTATATCCTTCTCTGTATCCTCCTCCATCCATCCTTCCTTCCTTCCTTCCTTCCTTCCTTCCTTCCTTCCTTCCTTCCTTCCTTCCTTCCTCCCTCCCTCCCTCCCTCATCTTCCTTCCTTCCTTCCTTCTGACCTGTTCCTGCTTGTTTTTATTCCATCTCTTCCTCAACATGGTCATGTTGTGTGTGTATGTTGTGTGTTGTGTGTATGTTGTTTGTGTGATGTTGTGTGTCACATGTTGTGTGTGACTTGTTGTCTTCGTGATTTTTTTGTGTGTTAGTTGTTGTGGTGTAGTTGATGTGTGTAGGTGTTCAGGTCTAGGGTGTAGTGCAGATGAGGGCCATGAGGTTAATGTGTCTGGAGGTCGAGCAGAGCCTGGAAGCCTTTAGATGAAGAAACATTCGGTTTCACGTCAGTTATTAGAGAACGTCTTTTTGAGGAGGATCCAGGAACTTTTCAAATGTATCAGAGGAGGAGGAGGAAGAGGAGGAGGAGGAGGAGGAGGAGCAGGAGGAGGAGGAAGGAGGAGGAGGAGGAGGAGGAGGAGGAAGGAGGAGGAGCAGGAGGAGGAAGAGGAGGAGGAGGAGGAGGAGGAGGAGAGGAGGAGGAGAAGAGGAGGAGGAAGAGGAGGAGGAGGAGGAGGAGGAGGAGGAGGAAGGACAGACAGATACTGGATTTAATCCAGATGGTAGATACTCAATATTAAAAGATTGTGATGGGATAAAAAAACAACAAAAAAACAAAGAAAAAGTTTATCATTACATCCCTAATCTTAAATATGTTTCTGTTTTTTTATATAATTTTCTGATTTCTGCCATTATGCCGAGGCCGCCCTCTGATCTCCCGCTGCCGTTTGTGATTTATCCACCAACAGAGCAGCCAGCGCTTCATTCCACGTCCATAATCCCCCAAAATATAACCACAAAGTCCCCGTTCCCCAGCGAGGACGAGGATTAACCCAACCTCCTCCAGGAGCACTAGCTTAGCATCAGCGCTCCGTTAAAGACGCATGGAGGCAGGAACCGGTGCATACCTTCAGAGACGTAGGAGAACGGTTTGTTCCTGACGGAGAGTAAAGTCAACAGGTTGAAGAACAGAGCCACAAACGTCCCGACCAACAGACGACCACTGAAAAGACACGAGTCTGTTAGAAAGTACAGTTAATACACAACCTGAACCAAAACTTATGTTTCTTTATTCAGGAAAATCAGTCAGTGTTCAGATCAGAGTCCAGGAGTTCAGGTCCTGGTTCAGTTCCTGGTTCAGTTTCTATAAATCAGGGATTTGTCTCATGTTAGTGTTGAAGTGTGTGATGACAACAGATGAAAGGAGCTTTGTGAGGAGCTCAGAAAAAGAGTTGTTGTTGCTCATCAGGCTGGAAAAGGTTCCACAACCATCTGTAAAGAGTCTGGAAGCCACAAATAATCCACAGAGAGTCAGACAGATTGAAGACGACTGTTCCCCTCCACAGGAGTGGTCCACCAACAAACATCACTCCATCATAGTGGGAGAGGAACCAGAGGAACCCAGGGGAACTTCTAAGCAGCTAAAGGCCTCTCTCACATTGGCTGATGTTCATGTTGATGAATCCACTCAACAACCAAAGACACTGCTCTCTGTCCACAAAGAACATGTGGGACAATGTTTAGTGGACAGATGAGACCAGAGTAGAATAGTTTGGTTTAAATGTTTGGAGATGAACCAACACTGCATTCCAGCATCAGAACCTCATCCCTCCATGACACATGGGGGCGCTAATGTCCTGGTTTGGGCCTGTTCTGCTGCATCTGCTCATCAGTGATGGACCAATGAACTGTGAATTCTACCAGTGAACTCTGAAAGAAAATGTCAGGACATGAGTCCATGAGCTGAATGTGAAGAGAAACTGGGTCATGGAGGAAGACAAGGAGCCCAAGAACACCAGTGGTTCTCCAGAAGAACCAGATGAATGTTTAGGAACAAGTCAAAGTCCTGACCTTCATCCAGTAGAAATGTTGGAGCATCAGCTGATGAGAGGAAACCACCAACATCTCACAACTCAGCTGGTTCTGATCTGATTAATGGATCAGGTTCCTCTGTATCTGTGTCTCTTCGGGGAAGCAGAATGAGCAGAATCTAACCGCTGTAAGAGACTTACGTGTCCACGGCGTCAGTAATACCAGCACACATACACTAATCACATGGGACAATCCATTTAACAGCATAGAAATGGGTCCAAACAATCAGCAGGAGGCCTCAATAACTGGATGACAACCACCTCCACCCTCCATCCCAACAGAGGAGATTAATCAGAGAGACACCGTCTCCCCACCCAGACGCAAGACACCTGTCCCTCCAGTCAGTGGACGTCTCTCATGTCGTCCAATCACGTCCGTCCAGAGAAAAGGAGAAGAAGAAGAAGAGGAGAGAAAGGAGGGAGGTAATCTCATCACAGGAGACAGGTTTAAGTCTCGCAGTGTTTTAGGTTATAAAAGCCGCCACTAATCTGTTTGATAATGGAGGGGAAGGGGGGGGGGGGGGTTAGGGTTAGGACAATGACAAGACTGAACATCTGACAAAGAGAAACCTCACTTTCCTTCCTTCCTTCCTTCCTTCCTTCCTCCCTTCCTTCCTTCCTTCCTTCCTTCCTTCCTTCCTTCCTTCCTTCCTTCCTTCCTTCCTTCCTTCCTTCCTTCCTTCCTGGAGGTAGGAAGTGTTTGAGTAGATGAACCAAAGCTGGAGTCCATGTGGACATTGGAGACATGGAGACATCTTGGTCGTCTTCTAAGAGTCTGGACATATAGGACGTGAAGGAGGAGGACACACCTCCTCCTCCACGTCCTCCTCCTCCTCCTCCTCCCTCTTCTTCTTCTTCTGTCCTATTTCCAGTAGATGTGAGGTCCTACTTCACGTCCAGATGTGAACTCTATGAATCTGATTCGGTCTCCATGGAAACGGTTCGTCTCATTGACCGGAGGCTGGAGACTGAAGGTTTTATACCTGAGCCTCTTGTGTTGTTGTTGTTGTACAGGTCTGGTGTGGGGTGTGTTGTCGTGAACAGCTGACGCAGTGTGTGTGTGTGTGTGTGTGTGTGTGTGTGTGTGTGTGTGTGTGTGTGTGTGTTGTACTCACGTGTGGACCTCTGGCTGCTCCATGAAACGCTCCACACTAACAAAACAGACACAAACACAAGTCAACACAAGTCAACAACAGGAAGAACAACAGTCTTCAGGGTCACATCCAACACACAAACCACAAAACACAACACAAAGAGAACAACAACACTTACATGTTAACGACACGTTACAAGTTACAGCAACACAGGAGCGACTGGTTATTATTATTATTACATGACGTTCTGCATTTTAACATCTACACATGGAGATCTTCATCTTCATCTTCTTCTTCATCTTCATCTTCATCAGTCATATTCTGGGTATCCTCCTCCTCTTCCACTCTTCATCTCCTCCTCCTCTTCTTCCTCCTCTTCCACTCTTCTTCATCTCCTCCTCCTCCACCTCCTCCTCCTTCACTCTTCAGCTTCATCTCCTCCTCCTCCTTCACTCTTCATCTCCTCCTCTTCCTCTTCCTCCTCCTTCACTCTTCATCTCCTCCTCCTCCTCTTCCACTCTTCATCTTCTCCTCCTCCTCTCTTCTTCATCTCCTCCTCCTCCACCTCCTCCTCCTTCACTCTTCACTCTCCTCTCTTCTCTCTCTCACTCCATCTTCATCTTCTCCTCCTCTTCATCTCTTCATCTTCATCTCTATCTGTATCCTCCTTCTCTTCCACTCTTCATCTCCTCCTCCTCTTCTTCCTCCTCTTCCACTCTTCAGCTTCATCTCCTCCTCTTCCTCTTCTTCCTCCTCCACTCTTCATCTTCATCTTCATCTTCTCCTCCTCCTCTGGCCACGTTCACAGTAAACACACACACATGTGATCATGCTGCAGGTGTGTGTTAGTGGTGTTGTTGTGTAGCGGTTGTGTAGCTGTTGTGTAGCGGTTGTGTAGCTGTTGTGTAGCGGTTGTGTAGCTGTTGTGTAGCTGTTGTGTAGCTCCCGCCCCCTCCCCTCCCTGAGAAGTGACCTGGAGACAACCCGACACCAGGAGCATGGAGGGAGGTGTGTGTTACAAAGACACACTCAGCCAGACAGCGTCGTTCCCACAGCCCTGAAACATTCAGCAGTTCACACCCCGACACAAAAACGCACAACCAGCCGGCCGACTCACATCTCTGTGAGGACCGCTGCCACGACACGACACGACTCGACACGACAAGTTCAGATCCTCAAAAAACACTAAATCACCCCACAAAAAAATACACAACACAAAACCAAACACAACCACGTCCCTGTAGCATGAAAACCTCCTCTTCTGTTTTAAAGGAGGATGAAAACAGTCAGAGAAGAAGAAGATGCAAAATAATAATAAATAATAATAAAATCATAAGAAGAAAGAGGCGGAGAGAGAGACTAGTAGAAGAACAAGAAGCTAAAAGAGTAGAAGAAAGATTTCTACAAACGCACTTTAAGATGATTTTACACAAAATGAAACTTAATTCTCTTATTTATACAAACATTAAACTATATAAATAAATGAAAAAACAATAAACAAACAAACAAAACAAACAGAAGAAGAAGAAGGAGGAGGAAGAAGAACAAGATAGAGGTGGAGGAGGAAGCTGGAAGATAAGAAGAGGAAGTAGAAGAAAACGAAGAAGAAGAAGAAGAAGAAGAAGAAGAAGAGGAAGCAGCTGAAAGAATAGAAGAACAAAAGGACGTAAGAAGAAGAAAAGGAAGAAGACGAAGAAGAAGAAGGAGATGAAGAAGAAGACGAAGTAGAAGAAGAAGAAGAAGGTGAAGAAGAAGACGAAGTAGAAGAAGAAGAAGAGGAGGAGGAGGAGAAGCTGAACGCAGTCGACTCTCGGAGAAAACAAGGAAAAACTTACGGAACCAGGATTAATGTCCGTGAGGTTCAGCTTGATGCTTTCACCTTAGTTCAGTATAGTTTTTTAAAATGATCAGAAAAGGACTGTATCTGATTTCAGCCTGATCTTTTGCAGCCATTTATTTTAGATTAACCATAAACTAAAACTACAAGCCTCTAGATTCAGAACGTCTTCCTGCTCTGTTTTAGTGTTTAACGTTAAAGCTGCGACAAACTGAAGACGAAGTGAAATCACGGACTAAACACGTCTGAGAGAATTTTAATCTGGAAAAAAAAAGACCAGAACCAGAAATGTTTCAAAAGCTGCATCGTAACAACGACGACAAACACTGAAGGTTTAACAGTTTCCTGGAGACTCGTCTTCCAGAGAGTTTATGGCAGAACATTTCTGAAGGTACCAACTCGTCTCTTCACATTAACTCTGACTGAAAGAAACATTTATTGGACTGAATCCAGTCGACTCTAGAGACGACTAATATGTGAAGGACGTTGGGACGTTTACGATGATCAGTCACTGATCAGTTAAATGTTGGAAAGTGTTTCTTTTTGTAGTCAGGGACATTTTGGATGCCCTAAAAACTAAAAGTCCTTTTGTTGTGTGCAGATTCGACTACAACTTCCTGAGATCCAATTATTACTTCTTTTTTTTTTGGCAAACTAGAAGCTGTGGCTGAAGAAGAACGAGCCCCCTGTGTGGAGCAAAGCAAAAAAAAAGAATAAAACAAAGAGAGAAGAATGAAACAACTGGGCACATTCTGGTGTCCTGTTTTGGCAATATAATTCTGACGGTGTCACGCTAAGACAATAATTGAAATTTTAATCGAGAGAGACGGACTGAGTGAGAGAGCTGGAGACGTGGGCTGTTAATAAGGAACTAGATACTGAAAAAATATTTCATATTCCATTATTCACATCAGTGGATTAGGTGTTTGGACGTTGGTATAAAGAGACGTACGCACCTTTCCTTCAGGATGAACAGAGCTCCCAGCTGGATGAGAACAGTGGAGGCGAAAACTGCCAAAACCTCCAGACGCTCGAACCTGAAGAGGAACAGAAAGAACAGCGACTTATTTAAACACGTCTGCAGGTTTAAGATCACCCACGGTGCACCAGGCAGACAATCAGGGTTATTCACAGGAAGAAGAACAACATCGTATTCACTCATGTTTATTTTAGAGGTGATTTTAACCCTCCATCGAAACACATGTCTGATAAACATGGCTTCAAAACAAGCACGGCCTCATTGTCTGAAGGTTCTCACTCATCCAGGTCACGGTTTGTATCCAAAAAGTGTGGAAAAAGCAGCTGGACTTGTTGAATTTTGAGATGACGTTTCATCCGAATAGTTACTTCATTTCTAAGGAACTGGACGGAAGTTTGAGGTTTAAATATGAAACTCTGTGGGAAAACCACCAGAAACATGTTTGGCAGAAGTAAAGACTGGACTGTATATTGTTGGCAGATTATATCTCAGTCCACCTCCTCTGTCCTTTGCTCCTCTTTCAAACCATCTGTCTTTTTGTGGCTACGATTTGGACTTTGTTGTCTTCAAACGAGTGTCCTTCGTCCTTTAGCTGTAAACAAGGTAGAGTTTCTTAGAGATTTTCTGTCCCTCATCCAAGTTCCTTCTTCAGATCTGGTAGAAGCGTCTTCCAGAGACTCTACAAGTCCAGTTGTTCTCGTTTCAGCTTTTCTGGAGTTGAGGCCACGTGTTAAGAAAATGGTCTCTGCTTTATTTTATTAGTCGTGTTTGTTTTCAGACAGATAACAAAATAGTTGGTTTAGTGCAGACAAACATGGAGGACAAGTGAATCTATCGAGTATTAGATAAGACTGATCTGATCTTGTCCAGACGAGTTGTCTTTCATTTAGAACAAATGTTCTTATTGGTGCATGAGGTAGAAATATCTTCTCCTACATAGATAAGCTATTAACACTCTGCTAGCAGTGCGGTTAGCATATCTGCAGCAGAAATAACATTGATCCCTCCAACGACCAGAGAAAGAACGAGGCTTGAAAAAGTCAAAAGTAAAAGCGTTGATGTTGTTGGTGTAAAAGTTGTTGGTGTAAAAGTCATTGGTGTAAAAGTTGTTGGTGTAAAAGTCGTTGGTGTAAAAGTCGTTGGTGTAAAAGTTGTTGGTGTAAAAGTCTTTGGTATAAAAGTCGTTGGTGTTAAAGTCGTTGATGTAAAAGTGGTTGGTGTAAAAGTCGTTAGTGTAAAAGCCTGTGCGAGTTATTTTGCTAAACGACGATCAAATTAATGAATATTATGAATGTTAACTCTTCAAAGAACGAGTAGACAACATACTTGCAGACAGTGGGTTGAAGGTATTTCTGAGCTCATACCCCCATAACCTCCTCACGAGAGGTCAATCCTGATGAGCAGCTTTGTCTTGGTGAGGGGTCCACTCAGCTCATGGGGGGTTAAACCTAATGCTGGAAGTCAGTTATCTGAAAGCCTGGTAATACTGCAGGACTAAGAGCCTGAATCTGAGCCAAGTGAAGTGAATTATGGATTAATGCTGGAGACACGAGAGGTAACATAAGGAAAACCTAAAGATAATTCAGCTTTATGAGGCTTTAGACGTCCTGCAACATGTGCAGCTTCCTCCCAAACGTTTGACGTGTCCACGTGATGCCACAATGAACAGACACCTTCAGGTTAATAGGTTGTCTATGTTTACTGCTGCATGGACAAGCTCAGAGATTATTCCTAATGCTTGGTCAGACAACTGTAAAACTGACGAGAGAAACACTAACTGAAAACTGGAGGAGACAATTAAAGAAGGTGACTGGAGAAGACTAACACGGAAGACGAATGAAAACCGCAACAGAAACAATACGACTTTAATGTACGACTGGAGATGATGACAAAGAATGAAGGAGACTGAAAAAGTGGGAAAATGGTGATTCTGGGTTAAGGCCAATTATCCGCTGATGCTTTAAGTCAAAGATTTCTATTAAATGTTCGATGAAGCTTCAACTCTGAGAACGTTAAGACTGAAAGCTCAATTTAAAAACTATGACGACACAGAAGAAGCTGGACAACAGCAAACAGCACTGATGCCTTCACGTTTACTCTGGAGGTTTGTTCCATAAAGAGTCTTGAAACTATTTGTATTGTTAATAATGGTATATAAATAAAACTGAGTGGTAAAAGGTAAATATCTATAAACCCCCGAAAATATCAGACATAGCTTTAGGATAAATAGTTTGGAAAGTGAAAGGTCTCATATCTATCTAGACGTCCACCCATCAAACATCCACTCAGACTCTTCCAGACAGATTTATTGAAAAGCATTAAGACAGAAAACGCTGAATCCCACATGAGTGAACGATGTTCTATTATGGTTTTATTCTGGAAGATTTGTCTATAAACCTTTTTGTTGGTGTATGAGTTGATGGAGGCGTAAGCTTTGTTCGTTTAGTGACTTGTCTATGTAGGATAAATAAACTCATCAATTCAATATATATATATATATTCTCTTTTCTATTGCGGTGAGATCTACTAGCCACTGCCTCTTTAGTGGCATAAACCAACCAGATAGACCAGCAGGTTAATTTAACAGTGTGTTTCAACCTTTTTTGAGCCACGGTATTTTTTTCATCAACCACAAATGCTTTAAAAATGACACTTTAGTCTCTATTAACATATAGTCAATCTCATCAAAGTGTCTTGAATAGGAATCAAACGCAAAAAAAGTATTTTATCGTCCTTTATATTTCTTCTTTCAAGTAAAAAGTGACACATGACATGTGAACACAATGTGGTCTTAAAAGTAAAGAGGCGTTAGAAAACTTTTGCCACTAATTCTGTCCAGAAGCATTTTGTTAGCAGGAACACAGAACTACAGAGCTCATTCTGACAGAAGCGATAATATCTGGGAAAGGTTTCACTGTTCCACACTGAGAAACGTGGAGAGTTGCATGAACAAAATGTCAGCGTATTTACAGTGAAAGTAAATCCAAGCTCATACTAGAGCTTCATCTGGGGCAGAACTTTGTCCTGGGCCCAGATCGGAGCAAAAAACTTCTCCATCAGTCGTCGCTAGCCACAAAGATGTGTCACCGCTACCTGTCGCGTTCATGCATCACTAATTCTCTTGTCTCCACGTACAGCGCAGGTCGCCACCTGCTGCCATCTAGTGATAAGGAAGAGTATTACATGATCACGCTGCCAGTCACTACTACGGCACAGACACCGGACTGTGGCGCATTATTCCAAAAAAATGTTTCTAGACCAATTAGGTGAAACTGAATAATTTCCCACGGCACAACTGACAATCTCTCATGGTCCCACTAGTGGTTGAAAACCCAACTGTTCAACCAACCAGTCGACAGGGACCTTCACAGAAATACATGCAATACTTTCCCCAACTCATGTTTTCAAATCAAACTGCAGCTTCCAGACTCAGGCTTCACATGGAATTAGTGGCTCAGACGAGTCGTGCTCCTGCAGCCTGTGAACGGGTCGGATAAACTGAGCAATCTGCTGCTGAGCCATTATTCTGTTGCTGCAACTCCACTGGGAAACACACCAACAGTAATTGAATATATCCCAAAGAAGAACGCACTAACACACACACAGATACACACACACACAGATACACAAGGCATTATGGGAGTCAAGTGAAGCTGAAAAGCAGATTTGTATTCTTCACACACCTCAAAGTCAAAGGTTAGCGGTTAGCTGCAAACCCACCTTTTCCCCCGTACACTCACGAATGGTTACAAGGCTATTTCTTTGAGGAAATACCCCCCCCCCCCCCACACACACACACACACAATCATCTTAACTAAGCGATCGAACTCTGAACTGAACTCCAACCTTGACCCTAAAAGACGAGTCTTAGCCCAGAAACTGTCCCGCTAAGACGTCCTGGGTTTCCCAACCGGACCTCACAAAGATAGCTGTACAAGGACACACACACACACACACACACACACACACACACACACACACACACACACACACACACACACACAGTGTGGGTGTAGTTTGGTGGAGGATTAAATCAGCGCATATAAACAAACATAGACGGACTCTACTCATACATATGTATTAATGTCAGCATGGAAAGAACTGAATGGTTCTTGTTATTGTCTCTGTAATTATTTATTTCCAACAGGCTGGACGTTGACTGTATTTAAAGATTGTCTTTCAGGTGTCTCCGTGTTGACTCCACCTAACTCCAAGCTAATAAAAAAAAAAAATAGTCAAAGAGGTGGAGTTGCTAAAAAAAATACGTGACGCGTTCTAACTAAAAATCCTACAACATGTTTTGGTGGAATCGAACTTTATTGAACATTTGACTTAGATGCTTGTGATGAAGGATTATTACTGAGTCGGTGTTTCAGCCTCTAGTGGACGTCAGAGGAACTACAGGTTTTAACTTCATATATTTTCACTCACTACTGGAACTGAATGTGCAACTTTAAGCTGAACCTGTTCAGTTCAGATTTCATTAAATTCAGGAAGAAGGTTTATCCTTCCCCTCTGCAAACATCACCTCAAACATGAATTTATTCCCGTATAAATAAAGCTCATTAACCCTCTGGAGTCCAGAGTATGAAACGTTTACATTGATCCTTCTTTGGTTTCATTATTTTCAGCTCAACCTCACATGTGTCATTTTAGAATTATTGTTTCATTGTGACAAACTGTGTGAACACGTTGGAGCTAAAAAACCAGACTAGAACCATCAGATCCCAGAAGGAACAAGTTAGAAAACCACAAACATGTTGAATTCTAGTACGTAGAATGTAAATCTGATCTGTTCAAAAGCTTATGCACCAATTTAGCAAATAACAAACGGTTCCACCAGCAGGAAAGGAGGTGTCACGTTTTCTGTCTTTTTGCTTGTGAGTATTTGAAGCTGGTGATCTCTGCTTAGCAGCATTTTGCCTTCCACTGTTTCTCCGTGCACCAATATGACAGAAATATTCAGGAAAAAGTGTGGCGTAAATTATTTATGATAAGTCTAGTTTTACACAAAAACGGGTCTGTAGGGTGAAGTTAGCGCTTTCAACAGAAGCTGAAACGGAGACTCGGTGACGCTGCGTCGTCTTTAACGGATCATGTGACCGAACAGAAACAGAAAAGGTGACGAAGCTCCAGGTGATGGTGTTCAACAATTCATATACGTTCTGTGAGAACTTTTTGTTTTCACGCTGCATTTCTTCCTCGTATCTAAACACTCAGATGTAGTTTTATTCAAACCGAAGCCAGTTGATGAAATAATCTCTCTCAGATACGTCAACTGCAGAGTACGATATGTAAAAGCAGAAGGTGGTGAACTCACCCGAAGGAGAAAACCTGACTGGGCTTCTTCATGGTCACCCAGGAGCTGATGAGACAGGTGATCAGGCTGCAGAGCAGGGGAAGGAAGGAATAAGTGATTGACGATGGGATGGAAGAGGACAGACAGGAGACGGGTGAATAAGACGAGTCAGTTAGAGACAAGTGGTAGACAAAGGAAGCAAAAGCAGCAGAGGTCGGCTGAAGTTCACCTCCTCTTAATTTATCTCTTATTGATGAGGGAAAACTCCCCATGAAAACAGAAAACAAAGGCACAGCTGAGCCGCCGGCCTCTCGTCCAACATCTGGTTGGGTTTATGGACACAGGATTACTCTCATTATTAATTCATCTGCATAACATTTTGTCCATTAACCGACTTTGACATCTTACAGAAGAAAGAAAAATACTAAATTATTGCATGTGATGAATAAACTATTTAATGACTAATATGAAACGGGAAACGTGAGAAGTCCGGACAGCAACGATCATTGGCGGTTTCAGTATTTTTGAGAAGGACACTCACCTGAACAGGTCGAAGATGGTGAGGTAGGTGTAGGCAGTTAGAGCTAAAAATGAAAAAAACAGAGAAACAAACATAATTAGTGATCAGTTTAAGCCGTAGTTATTTAAATCCTCGGCCGTCTCTTTGTAGCTGATGGGTTTTATCAGTGGTGGACGTCCCAAGCTCTGGTTGCCATGGTAACTCTCCTGTACATTCATAAGTTCTACTAGTGAATGGACGGAGCTCGTCCGTCTTCTGTCTGGACGGAAAAAGCCTCCAGCTACTGTCATGGTGGAGTCGGTGGTAGGAACCAAACCGGTGGAGGGCGTTTCCTTCAGGTAAACATTTGGGAAACTCTCTCAATTAAATCACTCGCTCCCATTGGTCCTCAGAGTTAATTCAACCACCACCTTTCACCACTACAACTCTGCATCGTGTTAAGATTTAAGTTAACCAGCAACACAACGTTCAGCGGGTTTTTTGAGCCCCAGACGGACACAAATCTTTTAATATTTAGTATCGATCTGATTTTAAATTAAACTCAAGTTCCTTCACTGGAAAATGTTAAAGGCTTTTAAACATCAACTGCCCGGCCGTCTCTGGAGACTTTTAATTGGAGCGGTTGAATCCAGTTGGTAGCGTTGTGTGATGATCTCCTGCTTCCACCAAACACCCACATTACACCAGTTATTAATGCAAACGGTCTGATCCAATCATTTTTGGTGCGACACCAATCAGGACTTCCCTATTTCAGACAAATCCAAACGAACACCACACATGTTTCACTTAGAGTCGATACAGAACAAATTAACGCCGACAGAAAACCATAGAAAAAGAAAACTGCTAACAGCTAATTTAGTTTTAATAGTGGCCAACAAACACATGGTTCAGCTAGAGGGTTCAGTTGAACTGGTTTTAGAGTCAAATCATCAGATCTAATCATTAGCATTGAGCTCAACAACTGTATTGACTAGACTTTTGGCTAACAAGCTTGTATGCTAGTTACTGAATATGTTGCTAAGTTAGTCAGAAAATGAACCTTGTTTCAGGGTTTCTGCAGGTTTGAACAAGTGAAATTTAAGACTTTTTCAGACTTTTTTGGGTTAAATTTAAGACCTAAATGAAGTATGAATAATAAGGAAAATCATAGACCCAGAGTTACTTTCAAATTAACAGAATTTATTGTGATTCAACTATCGACATCCCTGGAGTGTTCTCCACTAATGAGGAACAGAAACATAAGTGTGAGGTGGGAGGGGGTCATACTGCAAATCAGGTGGTAAGATTTGACTAAATGTAACTTAAGACCTACAATACAAAATATGCTCGTATTTATGACTTTTTAAGGCCTTAAATTGGGATTATTTACATTCTTCAACTTTATTAATTCAACCCGGGGCAGTTGGTTTGTAAACTATTAAACACAACTACATACAATAGGAACAGGTAAAATTAGAATAAATAAAAAAAAAAAAAGCAGGACGGAGCAAGTTAAACTCCAAGGAACAAAATGGAATTAATGGTCAATGAATAGAGTAAATGGATAAATAAGGGCAGTTAACCATTTGACCAACATTAAAAGACAGCGCTCAGGTTTAAAATAAAGAATAAAGACTTTAAGAGACAAATGGCAGATGGAATAAAAGACTTTAAAAGAGGGTTTGTCTTCCGGGCAGTGAACCGACAACCTGAGGGCAACAGAGGAAATTCACTGGGAAGCAAATCAAATTATAATTTAGCTTTTTAAGAGTCCGGAGAAACCGTGTTTTAACCAGTCAGGTTCATGTTTGTTTCTACTTCCTGCTTCACTTTCAACAATGGCGACTGACACGCGTGTTCAGCCAAATTCGGCCCGAATTTTGCCTAAATTTCAAAAGTTGTACTAATGTCTGTATTTCCACAGTTAACACCACAGAATCTTTATTGATCCGAAGCATCTAAAAACAGGAGCAGCTTGAAATACTAAAGAGGAAACACGCTGCTACCAAGAGGACCAACCACAGCTCCTGGTCTCTGTGGTAGTTACATGTCTGGGGAGGTGGACGTTAGGCTACGACTAAGCTAGGCTAGGCGCTACGTTGTCGTTGTAGCCCACTGCGTCAACTAAACAGAAGTATAAACAAGTCACCTCCAGTCAGGTTAGCTAACGAGTCAGCTAATGGATCGGTAGCCAACAAAGCTAAACAAACAAATCAATCAGCTAACCACCCGGCTAAACTGGCCCGTGTCTCCAGCTAACGGTCGTCTTCCAGCCTTTATGTCTGTCTTAATGCCTGGCAACCAGCTTTCAGTAATCAGGCTGTGCTTTGGGGGGGTGGGGGGGTGGGATGAGGAGAGCGGATTAGAGCGGCTTTGTGCTGAGAGGAACATTTTGTTTCCCCATCAGCGGCATCCATGTTGGCCAACCTGACGCCCTGTAATCCTGACAAGAGACTCGGAGAGACAGTCGGACAGAGAGGGAGAGATAGCCGGGAGGACCGGGACTGATTGACAGATCGACGGTCTGCTAGGAAGACAGACAGAGATAGAGAGAGGACAGATGGACGAGAGATCAAGGCCGATAGACGGGCAGAGAGAGAGGTGAGAAGGCGGAGAGACAGGATGATGGACGCGCAGACAGGAAGCCAGATAAGAGGAAAGTGAATGAGACGATCTCTGACGCTGGTGAAAGAGGCAGACGGTGTAGACGAATTAAAAACTAAACTAATAATAATAAAAATAATGATAATAATGAAAAACAAAGCAGAAACACATGGGTCGTTTTTCTTGGAGAGGTTTTTGCAAGCAAGAACGTTTTATCCGTCCGTTCTACATCTGAGAGGAAAAAAACCTTCATAACAGTAGCAGGGAAGCTAGGACGTTAGGGAAGAGCTACTATTAGCTGGGAGGCTAAGAAGCTAGGGGAGAACTAGTATTAGCTGGGAGGCTAGGAGGAACTACTATTAAATGAGAGGATTGAAAGAGCCACTATTAGCTAGGAGGCTAGGATGTTAGCAGAAACTACTGTTAGCTGGGAGGCTAAGAAGCTAGGGGAGAGCTACTATTAGCTGGAAGGCTAGGAGGAGCTACTATTAGCTTGTAAGCTGGGAAGCTAGGAGGAGCTGCCATTAGATGAGAGGCTTGAAACAGCCACTATTAGCTAGGAGGCTAGGATGTTAGCAGAAACTACTGTTAGCTGGGAGTCTAGGAAGCTAGGGAGCTAGGGGAGACCTAGTATTAGCTGGGAGGCTAGGAGGAGCTACTATTACCTTGTAAGCTGGGAAACTAGGAAGAATTACTATTAATTGGGAGGCTAGGAAGAGATACTATTAGCTAGGAGGCTAGGATGCTAGGAGGAACTGCTATTAGCTGGGAGTCTAGGAAGCTAGGGAAGAGCTACTATTAGCTTGAAGTCTAGGAGGAGCTACTATTAGCTTGTAAGCTTGGAAGCTAGGAGGAGCTGCTATTGGATGAGAGGCTTGAAACAGCCACTATTAGCTAGGAGGCTAGTATGTTAGCAGAAAACACTGTTAGCTCATAAAGGCTAGGAAGCGATACTATTAGCTAGGCGGCTAGGAGGAGCTACTATGAGTTGGGAGGCTAGTTAGCTAGGAAAAGCTTCTATTAGCTAGGAGGGTATGAAGTTAAGAGGATCTACTGTTAGCTTGGAAGGTATGAGGCTAGGCTAATATTAGCTGGGGAGCTAGGTCGTGCTACTAATATTTGGGAGGCTAGGAAGAGCTACTATTAGCTGGGAAGCTAGGAAGGTAGGAGGAGTTACTCACTTTAAAAAGCAGAAACAAATGGGTGGTTTTTCTTGGAGAGGTTTTTGCAAGCAAGAACGTTTTATCCGTCCGTTCTACATCTGAGAGGAAATAAATCTTCATACCAGTAGCAGGGAAGCTAGGACGTTAGGGAAGAGCTACTATTAGCTGGGAGGCTAGGAAGCTAGGGGAGAACTAGTATGGAAAAAAACTATTTCAAAATTGAAAAGCTGCTTTATCTAATTGTTCTTTATTATTCTATTAACTGAAGGGTGTAAGTTTGTCTTGTGAAATAAAATAAACGTTGATGTGGTTTGGAAAATGAACATAAACAGCAACAAAGTTGCAGCGACGGAGTCAGTGGGTCTGATCTAAAGTTTGTTTCTGGTCTTTGAGCCGTGGGCGGAGCCGTGTGGGGCTGTTATTTTGATCTGCTGCGGCTCATCCGTCCACAGGGATCAATGAGGCTTGATGTCATTGTGTTGTGTCGAATTAAAAGCAGCAGACAATAAAAGCAATAATAATACAAACGCTGACATCACAGTGACCCTGACACAGGCCGGACCAAATCGATAACTCGGCTGAAATATCCGCCCCCCCCTCGTATCGCTCTGCTCGGATAGTTTTACATATACACCACAACACACAACCAGAACCCGACTCAGATCCTTCATAAGTCTCCTGCTTACAAACACTGACACCCAGAGGACGCTGGGACGTGATACCAGGCCAGAAAACAGCAGACGGGACATGATTCATCTGTGACACACTCTAAAAAAAAAACAGCAGATGGAGAATATTGAATGGCAAAAACACACAAACACACATCAGCACACATGCCCCCCCCCCCACCACCCACCACCCACCGGGTCTGAACCCAACACCCAGAGCACCACCAAGGATTCAAACCCATAACCCGTCTCCAGAGGAGATCGATGGAAAGGAAGGAAACCACTTCCGTCATGTTCCTACGTCGTCTTTAACTTTTTGTTTCTACTCAAACAACAACGAAGACGTAAGAAAAGAAAAGTTCTTTCACAGGGAAAAAACAGACGGAGGAGGAGGTGAAGAAAGGAAGAAAAGACGAGTGAACAGATAGATGAGGAGGAGAAATATGATCGGGAGGATGAATATTTAATGGCGTCTGCAGAGGAGCAGCCCAAACACTCACTGTACAACCAGACATGAGCAGAAAATGATAACGGAACAAAAAAACGACCCCGTGAATACGAGCGTGTTTAGATCAAAAGATAATGATGCTAATGATGCTAATGATGCTAATAGTAAAAAGTTAAAAATCAATGAGGGAAATGAATGTGAATTTAAATGGAAACAACTGGACCAAACTCCTGGAAGATATGCAACCAGATTTTCAGACTTTGACATTAATTCAGTGTCAAAACTATTCAGCAAAACTCTGACAGAGATTTTCACAGAAATCTACTCAAAGGTGTCGATGGCCCCGGTCTCAGACGTCTTAGTTGATTTGTTTCTGGTTGATGTGTGTTGAAATGCTCTCTCAGATTTGTCTTTTACTTCTTAAATCCAATCAGGTTTTGTTGTGTCTCTCCTACACTGAACTTGCACATAGCAAAATAGTGTTGCATCGGTTTTCGCCATTAATTAGCTATTCTCCATTAGCATCTCCCACTTGTTTCTGCATGACTGTCCGTTAAAACACAACTTATTGTAGTTCTTTTTAGTTCTATTATGAAAGTGTTAACGTTCAATGAAACCTCGTTGATGTTTAGTATGTTTGATACTTGTCTACTACACGTTTCTCTCAGAGTTTGATCTTTTTAATTAGATCTTTAACAACAGGAAGCAAGAAATGTCATATTTATTAACCCTCCATGGTTCCTCTGGTGGTTTATTTAGCAGCAGCGTCTCCAGGAACCAATCAGAGCTCTGGACTCCAGCTGAGTTTGATGCAATATGTCATTTTATTCTGGTTTCACTGATAAAAGTCATTATAGGATTCAACCAACACAACAACTTGTTATTTTTTAGTTGTGTATCTTTGATTCGTCCAGAACTAAACCACTTAGAGAGATTCTGACTGTAGTGATAGAAACTTCAGAGTCTTGTGTTTAAAAAGAGACCGAGACCATTTTTTTGGAAAAAAGGTTGGAATGATGAGAGGTTAAAAGATTCAATCCAGATGAGAGAGACAATAATGGGTGGATGTGAATGTGGACATGATGAACAGTGACTGATTGAATGTGGACATGGATGTGGACGTGGACGTGGACGTGAATGTGGATGTGGACGTGGACGTGGACGTGGATGTGGACATGGATGTGGACGTGGACGTGAATGTGGACGTGGACGTGGACGGGGACGTGGATGTGGACGTGGATGTGAATGTGGACATGGATGTGGACGTGGATGTGGATGTGAATGTGAATGTGGATGTAGATGTGGACGTGGACGTGGATGTGGACGTGGACGTGGACGTGGACGGGGACGTGGACGTGGACGGGGACGTGCTAACCACAGCGAGTAGCAGCTTAGTGTCCTGGGTTCCGGTAAATGAGTAAACTGAGACCAGAACACACACAAACACCGGGTCCTGGTGTCGGCTCCTGTTTGGTGCAGATGTAAAATAAAAGCTTCTATCGAACGCCTCAACTGCTGCGGTGGAGACGCTCCCCCGGGACCAGGGAGACGAGGAGGAGGAGGGAGAGGACACGGTGGACAGGGAGGGACAGGGAGAGGACATGGTGGACAGGGAGGGAGGGAGAGGACGACAAACAGTTTAGAGGAAGAATAGACGGTTTATGAAGCTTCAACCTGGACTCGTCTCTGATTCACTGATAAATAACGTCACAAATACAGAAACACCAGAACTAGACCAGACCCAGACCCAGACCAGACCAGAACCAGATACTCGAGACCAGACCCAGACCAGACCAGACCCAGACCAGACCCAGACCCAGACCCAGACCAGACCCAGACCAGACCAGAACCAGAGACTCCAGACCAAACCAGACCCAGACCAGACCAGACCCAGACCCAGACCCAGACCCAGACCCAGACCAAACCAAACCAGACTAGACCAGACCCAGACCAGAACCAGAGACTCCAAACCAAACCAAACCAGACCAGACCCAAACCCAGACAAAACCCAGACCAGATCCAGACCAGACCCAGAATCAGAGACTCCAGACCAGACCAGACCAGACCCAGAGGCTCCAGACCCAAAACCCAGACCAGATCCAGACCAGACCCGGTCTTCTGTTGCTTCAGTTTTTGTTTATTCTTCGGTTTTTACTTCTTCTTCCATTTCTTCTCCTTCTGTTTATCCTTTTCTTCTGTTGCTTCCATTTTTGTTTTGGTTTTTAATTCTTAATCCATTTGTTCTTCTTCTGTTTGTTCTTCTTCTGTTTGTTCTTCCCTTTCTTCTTCTTCTATGCCCTTTTCTTCTCGTTTCCTTCTTTTGCTGTCGTTTCTTCATCTTCTTCAGTTTTTGTTTCTTCTTCTGTTCCTCCATATCTTCTTCTTCTTCTTCTGGGGCTTTTGTCTACTCTGATGCTCCGGATCACAGTCGTGTCCTTCTTTCTTTCCACACCGTTACTGATCTAATTTAACTGTGACAGCTCAGATTAATAAAGTTGTTCCATCTCTTTCATGATTTAATACCTGGACACTAGAACCGAACGGTCTCGGGACAGGACGTTAAAACGTCCTCAAAGACAGTGGTGTCCAGAAACATGATCGAAGCTCTTATTGTGAAACATCTGTCTGGATCCTGTGCGTTCAGCTCGTCGTCCTCTAACGCGACGACAGCAGCTTCTGTCGATATGAAACCAGACCATTAACGAGCTGAAACAGACTCTGGTGTCTCCGTGTGGGATTTGAGAGGCAGCTGGCAGCGATACGTTAAACCAGGCGCGGGCCCTACTCCGCCCCGACCTCCCCCCGGCCAATCAATACAGCCTCATCTGTTAACTGTGGCCGTGGAAATGAAGAGCCGACATGTTATGAAGCTGCTCCTCTGGAGGATCGGACTGGATCTAAAAGCCTCCGAGGTTTAAAGGAGTCAAAGAGCAGAGAACAGTCATCACACTTCAGCTCTTCTGACTCTTCACACGTTTTAAATCCAAAAAGCTGCCACACATCAGCTGGTTTGAGCCTCTTCATCAACTAAAAGCTGAAGGAAACGGCAGATATTTAAAAACCGATGTGAGTTTTTTGTCGACTGTTGGTGGTTGATTCATGTTTTTGTTAAACTTTGTCATGTTATTAAAACTTAACGGGGACGAGAACACAATGGTCACCGGCCTTTGGAAAGTATAACGTCGCCTCTTGGACTCATGTCCATTTAAACTCTGAACATGTGGACGGAGAGAAAGACGAGCGAGGGACTCGTTTAGTTCACGTTGGAGGAGAAACATCATCAGACCAGACGTTTACTCCAGTTTAACTTCAGCTGGTGTTTCACTCCCCTCCCTGTATGTTATGGCTCTCTACATGTTTGTGTTCCTGCTTAAATGAGACCAGATATGAGACCAGGAACCAGATATGAGACCAGGAACCAGATATGAGACCAGATATGAGACCAGGAACCAGATATGAGACCAGGAAATATATATGAGACCAGATATGAAACCAGGAACCACATATGAGACCAGGAACCAGATATGAGACCATGAACCAGATATGAGACCAGGAACCAGATATGAGGCCAGGAACCACATTTGAGACCAGGAACCACATTTGAGACCAGGAACCACATTTGAGACCAGGAACCAGATATTAGACGAGAACCAGATATGAAACCAGAACCAGATATGAGACCAGGAACCAGATAAGCGACCAGGAACCAGATATGAGACCAGGAACCAGATATGAGGCCAGGAACCACATTTGAGACCAGGAACCAGATATGAGACCAGGAACCAGATATGAGGCCAGGAACCACATTTGAGACCAGGAACCACATTTGAGACCAGGAACCAGATATTAGACGAGAACCAGATATGAAACCAGAACCAGATATGAGACCAGGAACCAGATATGAGAACAGGAACCAGATATGAGAAGAGAACCACATATGAGACCAGGAACCAGATATGAGACCAGAACCAGATATGAGATCAGAACCAGATATGAGACCAGGAACCAGATATGAGACCAGGAACCAGATATGTAACCAGAACCAGATATGAGACGAGAACCAGATATGAGACCAGGAACCAGATATGAGAACAGGAACGAGATATGTGTAAAGTTGTTAACTTAGAGAAATGATCCAGATCTAGGAACAAGATATGAAGGAAGGAAGGAAGGAAGGAAGGAAGGAAGGAAGGAAGGAAGGAAGGAAGGAAGGGAGGGAGGAACCAGGACTCGCTGTGTGTTCACTTTAACCAAAGGATTTGTTTTATTGTTAATCCTCCATTTAACCAGATGAGCTCATTGAGACGGAGAATGTCTTTGGAACGAGGCCTGAGCTTTAAATCAGAACCAGGACGTGGTTTGTTGGGGGGTGAAGTTCCCGGGTCCCAGTGAGCGTCCTCCAGAGACGGGATCCCTCCACATGGAGAGTTTAGGAAAGAGTCAGAGTGAGAGTAAAGCAGATGTGGTGGATGTTTGTGCGCCGGCTGTAGCCGTCGGCCCCGTGGGACGCATCGCTTCACCAGCTGTGTTCTGACACACAGGAACAGCGAGGGCCCGGGGACAACGCTCCACAACGCTCCACAACGGCTCCACAACGGCTCCACAACGGCTCCACAACGCTCCACAACACTCCACAACGCTCCACAACGCTCCACAACGCTCCACAACGGCTCCACAACGCTCCACAACGGCTCCACAACGCTCCACAACACATAAATATCACAGACCACATGAGCACGCTCCACCGACCCTGGATGATGAATCAAAACAAACAAACTAACGGATATGCACACAAACAGCACACGCCGACACACACAGACACACACACAGCTGGAGCCACATGGAACGTCCTCAGATTCCTGCTCCCGTCCCTCAGTAGGAAGACACATGTCCTCCAGTCTGGACATTAATAAAACCACTGACTGGTTCAGTTATGAGCAGCAGCTCAACTGTTGTTATAATATTGTTTTATATGAATGTAGAGCGACAGGAACACGAGACAATGTCACACGTCAGTGACACCAGGAAGTAAACATTTAACAGCTGATCCATCAGCTGATCCATCAGCTGATCCAGTCTGAGCTCTTTCTACTGCTTCCTGGATAAATAAATAAAGGAATGGAACAATATCTCAGTTTGGTTTGTTTGATTTGAAGCAACAGCATCACTAGGAGGGAAGGAAGGAAGGAAGGAAGGAAGGAAGGAAGGAAGGAAGGAAGGAAGGAAGGAGGGATGGAAGGAAGGAAGGAAGGAAGGAGGGAAGGAAGGAAGGAAGGAAGTAGGGAGGGATGGAAGGAAGGAAGGAAGGGAGGAAGGAAGGAAGTAGGGAGGGATGGAAGGAAGGAAGGAAAGAAGGGGTATGAACCCTAGAAAGGAAGGAAGGAAGACGGGAAGGAAGGAAGGAAGGAAGGAAGGAAGGAAGGAAGGAAGAACCCTAGAAAGGAAGGAAGGAAGGAGGGAAGAAAGGAAGGAAGGAAGGAAGAATCCTAGGAAGGAAGGAAGGAAGGAAGGAAGGAAGGAAGAATGAACCCTAGGAAGGAAGGAAGGAAGTAGGGAGGGATGGAAGGAAGGAAGGAAGGGAGGAAGGAAGGAAGTAGGGAGGGATGGAAGGAAGGAAGGAAAGAAGGGGTATGAACCCTAGAAAGGAAGGAAGGAAGACGGGAAGGAAGGAAGGAAGGAAGGAAGGAAGGAAGGAAGGAAGGAAGGAAGAACCCTAGAAAGGAAGGAAGGAAGGAAGGAAGGAAGGAAGGAAGGAAGGAAGGAAGGAAGGAAGGAAGGAAGGAAGGAAGGATGAACCCTAGGAATGAAGGAAGGAAGGAAGGAAGGAAGGAAGGAAGGAAGGAAGGAAGGAAGGAAGGAAGGAAGGAAGGAAGGATGAACCCTAGAAAGGAAGGATGAACCCTAGGAATGAAGGAAGGAAGGAAGGAAGGAAGGAAGGAAGGAAGGAAGGAAGGAAGGAAGGATAAACCCTAGAAAGGAAGGAAGGAAGGAAGGAAGGAAGGAAGGAAGGAAGGAAGGAAGGAAGGAAGAATCCTAGGAAGGAAGGAAGGAAGAATCCTAGGAAGGAAGGAAGGAAGGAAGGAAGGAAGGAAGGAAGGAAGGAAGGATGAACCCTAGAAAGGAAGGAAGGAAGGAAGGATGAACTCTAGAAAGGAAGGAAGGAAGGAGGGAAGAAAGGAAGGAAGGAAGGAAGAATCCTAGGAAGGAAGGAAGGAAGGAAGAATGAACCCTAGGAAGGAAGGAAGGAAGGAAGGAAGGAAGGAAGGAAGGAAGGATGAACCCTAGAAAGGAAGGAAGGAGGGAAGGAGGGAAGGAAGGAAGGAAGGAAGGAAGGAAGGAAGGAAGGAAGGAAGGAAGGAGGGAAGGTCCTGATTTTCTTTTCCGTTAAATATTTTCTCCTGATTAAAACAGACGTTAATGTCATTGACCTGCAGCGTCTTTTTATTTATTTATTTAATACCGAATCATGTTTCTGACCCAGAACCTGGAGCCTGAGGAGGTCGGAGGTCGGAGGTCGGAGGTCTGGGCTTCTGGTTTCTGGAGGACAGATGGTTTGAAAGAGGAGTAAAGGAAGACGTCTCCGTCAAACTGGAAAACCTTTCTCCGGACTGAGGACTGGGATTCAGTCTGACAGGGATTTAGGACGAACATCTGTCCCCAACAAGCTTTACCCTGAGACAACCTGAGACCAAAGGTTGTTCCTAGAGGACACGCTCTGAGAAACACCCGAGGAGGACGACTTCAGGAGGCTCAGAGAGGAGAACATGGAGGATGGAGCCGGAAGCCCCGCCCCCCCACCTCCTCACTGAGGTCACAGTGTCCATTCCTTCATCAAAGGGTGGGACTCCTGTAGGCTCAGCTAGCCGCTAACAGTTAGCATTCACACACTGAGACGACGGAGGTGAAGACACCAGCTGGGAGGAGGGGGAAGGAGGTGAAGACACCAGCTGGGAGGAGGGGGACGGGGGTCAGAGACAGCAGGTGAGAGACAGAGCTGAGGTGTTTGTCAGAAACAGAGAGGTCTAAGTGACACAAAGAGGTGGGCTGTCCGAGCGGGTGGGAGAGGAAAGGAAGGAAAGCTGGACGGACGGAGAGAGACCGCGGCCTCAGGTGAGAAAAGGTACGAAATTCTGGCGTAAGAACGAAACTTAGAATCTGGATTAAACTGTGAGGACACTGGTCCCACACACACTGATGGATCCAGCTGTTCCTATCTAACAGGCTCCTGCTTGGTTCCGGTCATAGAGTCGATCCCTTCACCACCTCACGGCAAAGAGGAAGAAAATCAAAATACAGGATCATCTGACCAACTTCAGAAATACTTTACTGACTGACGCATGTGTAAATAAATAAAAAAATTAAATTAGATCGAATTAAAACAAAGAAAAACGAACATTTGTCACTTTCCAAACAGCAGCTTCAGACAGACGGACCTCGGATGTTGAGTTTTTCAGGTTTGCAGAGACTGAACGAATCCTTTCCCATTTACGTAACCAAATTCACTGTGTGGTTTTATTGCGATGTGGCTCAATCTATGGCTCCACGTTCTGTTTGGGAACCGAGCAACGACCTGAAATCCTGGTTTAATCTGTTCTTGTTGGTGACGTCTGTATGAGAACTGGATGTAAACCGGGAAGATTCGGCTCAGTGTCGGCTACATGTCCTCACGACGACGTCTCAGGGTGGACGGGAGCTTCGCTTCGGTTCGTCTCTCGCTCCCACGAGAGTTTTAACTCACGGCATAAATCCATCAGGATGTTTTTGATGAAGCTGTCGAACAGATCAGATTAATTAACGCTCACTGAGAATCCTCCAGTAGCACAAGATACTCAACGGTGCTTCAGCTTTTCTTTTCTTTTAGTTTGTCACCAATTATTCAGAGTGTCGCTAAATCACTCACTGAGCATTTTTATTACTAGAGGAGTTTCTGTCCATTATCAGAAATTAATGGGCGACGCGGAACCGGTTGCTTCTACAAAGTCATTAATTAATTAATTAATTAATTAATTAAAATGTAATTAATTAATTAAAATATTAATCCTGAGTTTTAGGGTTCAGGTTTTAGTTCGTTAAGAGCTGGTCCTTCTAAAGACAGAAAAACAAGTTTGTCTGTGTGTGCGTGTGTGTGTGCGCGTGTGTGTGTGCGTGTGTGTGTGCGTGTGTGTGTGCGTGTGTGTGTGTGTGTGTGTGTGTGTTTGGTCCCGAGTGTTTAATCCAAGACAAAAAGCTGATGTCTTTACTTTGTAAAAGGCTGAAAACTGATCCAGTTGTCCACTGCACAATTTGATACGAGTAGACCGACCTGACTCCACACACACACACACACACACACACACACACACACACACACACACACACACACACACACACACACACACACACAGAAGTTCGTTCTGTAGCATCATCATCAGATTTGGTTTCAGCAACAGTGCAACAATGGCTCTGCTTAACCAGCACCAACACAGAGACACACAACACCGCAGAGCTACGTTCAATTAGCCTCAGCTCTTAGCGTGAAGCTAACGAGAAGATTCAGCGACATCCGAGTTCCTTAAAAGATATGAGAGGACGAGACGCGCAGGAGGAGGAGATCCACCGAAGCAACATCGACAAACGAGCGACAAAAGTCAAAGTCCCGTCTCAAGAAGTTGCGCTTGAACTCGAGCTGTCAAATGCTTGCGATGTTTGATCAGATTAATCTCTGGGGGGCTGTGGATTAACTTCGATTAATCACGATTAAATCTCACTTACGGGCAAACGGAGAGACGTTCACAGTCGTTCTGCTGCAGATGTTTCATCACATTAATCATGATGAGTTGATTTTGATTGTAGCTGCTGATCATATGTAATATTGGTTAATTTTCAGTTGGATTCTCTTTGTCTTGAGGTGATTTTATGCAGAAATGTTGCTGTAGATAAATGTAAAAAAATAAAATAAATATATAATCTGGTAAAAAAGAAAGTTCTTTCACACACACACAGTTTGGACAAACTTCCTCCCTGATCTGAATGAGACGACCAAACTTTTTACAGGAAGTGCATGTTGTTGTGGTGTAAAGGCCACTGCTCTGTGATTGGTCAGAGGTTTGGAAGTGGGCGTGGTTAATTCATTTAAGCGGACGTGTTAGCAGCCGTTACTTAGAGGCGGATGCTGTCGTTATTATTTACTGGAAAGTCGACCAAACGACTGATTCATGGGTTCATGGTTTGTAGCAGGCGAATTCAAGTCGCACAATAGTTGATTCACGAGGAACAACAACTGTTCTCAGGAAACACATGAAAGGGAAAAGGAATTTTTCCTAAAGAACGAGCCATGAGATGAGGAACAGTAGGTCTGGATAAGCAGCAGGCTGATTATCTGTTCTGACATCCTCACAGGGCAGACGAGGGTTAACCGCCTCCCAGCATCTAGTAAAGCATGCATGGAGACTATACCACTGTGTGTGTGTGTGTGTGTGTGTGTGTGTTAAGTGTGTGTTTGCAAACAGGCTGACAGCCGAGCGGATACCATGGGAGCAGATTGCCACGAGTGTGTGTGCTACAGTGTGTGTTTACACGTCTGCTAAGCTGTTAGTCATGAGCTAATGGGGCCAGAGTGTGTGTAGATATACGTGTGTTGGTGTGCGTTTGTGCTCCCATGCATTCATGAACACACAGGAGGCTCTGGCTGCACGAGTGTTGCTCCAGAAACATGGCTTCAGACGCGTGAGGGGAGGTCAGCGGGGGCGCTCGCGTACGTGTGCGCAGCGACGGATTCTCTGGGACTTATGCTTCATTTAAGCTGGAAGCTCTGGAGGCGTCGGACGTACACGTCCTCACGACACTGAAGCGGCTCGGACTGACGCACACGCCGGCGTTTTAACAACGTCGGTAGTGAAGTTAGACCTGATCTTTAGACACGTTTGTTTGATGCCTACAAAAAAAATACTAAAACTACGTCACTGCAGCATCATTTGTGGGGATTTTTAGCAGCTCAAATAAAAGACAAGAAGAAGAAGAAGAAGAAGTTCTGATGCTCCAGGAATGTGGTTGTAGTTTGGAGAGGGACTGAAATAAATTACTACCAGAGCTCTGTCTTTTTTAAAAGTTCCTGGATCGGTCGGATGTTTAATTAAAAAGATGTTCTGTTTTAAGAAGGACGATTAATAATAATAATAATAATAATAATAATAATAACAACAATAATAGTCAATAACTATGGAGAGATTAGTCGCTGATAAGAACGAACTGAGGAGGAGCGACCTCTGATCTGTCCAGACACACACACACACACACACACACACACACACACACACACACGTGTGCATCAGTAGGTGTGAACCTGTGAGGAAAACACACAATTTGCATTCACGACACACCGTGGTGTGTTTGTGTGGCCTCGGACTAATGAGGTGGAAGACAAACACTGAACGCTCCACATCATCGGAGACTTCAGCCAGCAGCTACAAGCACGAAGAGATCTCATTGGTCCTGACACGACCCCCCCCCCCACACACACACACACACACACACACACACACACACACACACACACACACACACACACACACACTGAGAAGAGGAAGTACACACCGTCACTGTCACACACTGTGAGGAAACTGACGGCTGAGAGTCGATGGAAATAATGAGACGTCGGCAGAGAAGACGAGATCCAGCGTATGGACTGTAAATAAAGATGGACGCCTTCGCTGCTCCTCCACAGTGAAGCCAGTAGAGCTCCCCCTGGTGGCTGGAGGCTGCAGTAAGCGGTCATAAGCTCCACCCCCTCCATGTTAGCGGGCGGGACTTAGGCCAAACTGAAATACACCTCAAATTAATTTATTTTAAGCACGGTTTCTGTCATTTTAAGTATTTAATGTTCAAGTGACAATTATGTGGATAAGTTTTGTTTTAGTTTGTTATTTGACGCTGTAGAAACAGGATGTGACATCACGATCACTAAAATGAATAAGTTCAGTGTATAATCCATCTTTCCCTTGCAGCTGGTGGAGGTGGAGCCGAACGCAGCATTAATTACACAAAAAATCAAGTGAGTCTGGACGAAGTGTGGGCGGGGCATAGATGTCATGATGATATGACTCCGCCCTCGGACCGTAAACTTGCAAGATGGCGCCACTGGTATAGCCGGAAAAAACGTGTTGTCCATATTTATATCAAGTCTATGGTAAAAACACAGAGGACAAACTAAAGAGGGACAATTTTACCCTGGAAATCAGATTTATTTATTTATTTACAGCCTCTGGAGAAACCACAAATTTGTGGCTTGTAACTTCTCCTGACCACAAATGTTGGAGCCTCTGTTCTTCTTCTTCTGTGTCCCAGTTTACACCAACGAACCAATTTATGAACCAACGAGGTGGATGATGTTCCCTTTAAAGTTAAGATACTTCTCGTCACCAAAGGTTTCGTCATCTCATCGCTACAACTCTCTGGATTTCATCTGGATCCTCGGCCTCTCGTCACCACATCGGTCTCAAAGCTGCTGATCCTGAGACTGGAGAAGGTTTCATACGTGAGGAGGAGTCTGACTGACAGCACTGAGACTCGGGGCCGAGTATCGACGGCGGTGTCGCCTTCCGCCGCTTGTTCGATACCTCTGTTCTCCGCTTCCTGTCTGGAACAACACCGGACGCCACTGCCACGAATGTGTGTGTTCGTCTTATGCTGCAGTATTTGCAGGCAGAGGCGCTGAGCGGGGATAAGGTTGCATGTTGTGCAGCATTTTCCTGACTGATGGAATCCCTGAGAGGATTTAATGTTGGTGGCAGACACCAACCTCACCGACCATAAACACCGCACATCTGGATACGGGACGAGTCACGAAGAACCGACGTAAATGACTGTGATTTCACCTTGACCTCAATATCAACGAGCATCGCTACGTGTCTATAAACGCGATGGGAAGCCAGAACAATCTTTCTCACAGCTACAGACCAGTTATTACGGGGATTTCACTCACGCAAAGATCTGCCAAAATCTTTGGGGGCTTGGTTTTATGTGAAGAAAAGTAACAACTATGGAGGAGACGTGTTTAGTCCATATTTATATACAGTCTATGGAGGAGACGTGTTTAGTCCATATTTATATACAGTCTATGGAGGAGACGTGTTTAGTCCATATTTATATACGGTCTATGGAGGAGACGTGTTTAGTCCATATTTATATACGGTCTATGTAGGAGACGTGTTTAGTCCATATTTATATACAGTCTATGGAGGAGACGTGTTTAGTCCATATTTATATACGGCCTATGTAGAGACGTGTTTAGTCCATATTTATATACAGTCTATGTTCTGGCTACATCAGTCCAGTCTGAACTTCCTGCAAATTATTCCATGAAAGCTTCCGTTCCTGCTTCGCTCTCATCTCCACACAGATTTCCAGGACGTCAGTGACCAACCAGTCGCTCTTATTCCTGCTACAGATCCCGTGGGCCTGAGCAGCTCTGTATTCCTTGTGCCCGTCACTATGACAGATGTGTTCTCTGTGTTGCAGCACCAGAGGCTAAGAGCAGACGCTGTGAAGGACTCTGTTTCTTCAACATGCCCTTTAAAGTGCCATATTTTGACTGAGGTTACCGCCCCACAACAAGGGAACGCACACATGCAGCAGCAGCAGGATCAGCCTGAACCCCCCGTGGTGAGACGACACTGCTAACACACTTCCTAAAGACTTGTTCACAGTGTGTGTCTGCTGCAGCTGTAGCGCACACACACACACACACACAGACACACACACACACACACACCCAAACGCCTTCATATATATGTGTGTGTGTAGCTGTCAATGTGTGTTTACAGTGTGTAGACAGGTATCTCTTCCTGTTAACGTCCTAAGTCTCTAAGTGTGTTTCTGTCAGTTTGTGTACGTCTGTGTGTGTGTCCATCTCTGTCACTGTGTTTGTTTTATATGTGTGTGTGTGTGTGTGTGTGTGTGCGCTCACCCATGCTGTTGGTGGAGCTGCACCACATCAGCAGACAGCCGGTGCACAGCAGGTTGAGAGCCCCGAACAGCAGGATCCTCCACGACTGAAAACGACAACAGAACAAACAAAACAAAAGCAACGTTAGCGGACGGTGACGCTACGAGCAGCGTGCCTCAGCCTGGGGGTCGCGGCCCGGCGGAGAGTATCACAACCGTTAAGAGCAAGTCAGAGCTGAGTCGGTTCATGTTTTAACATCACATCACACATAAAAACTAAGTGAAAATTAACTCGTTAACATTAATTGATGAATGTGATTAATGAAGCATCTGCAGCAGAACGACTGTGAACGTGTCTCAGTTTGTCCAAGTAGCGTTAGCGTTAGCACCAGCTGATCCGGTAGTGACAGGCAGCAGAACCAACCCATAAAGATGGAAGACGCTAAACAGCACGTTGGTCCTCTCCATGGGACATTTGAGGACAAAGAACCAAGAGGGACCAGTGGAGACACATAAAGTATCATCACACTCGCAGGAGGAGTTTTCTTTCCAGCTTCAAACAGCACATGAACCAAGCCAAGCATACGTTAGCCGGGGATTCTGCTAGCACTTGGGCTAACGCGGCTAACAGCTGGAGACAAACCAAGACAAACCAAGACAAAGACAAGCTGCCAATGCTGCTGCTAATATGTGTCCACTCCTGCAGCCACTGTTCACTGGGAGACACTGTTCTCAATAAGAAGCGTCAGCTCTCCTCTGGTTGGACAATGTCCACAAGTTAGTTTGTCTCCGTAGCAACAGGGACACATTCATGTGGACACATGGTGGACAAAGAAAGACGTTCAGTGCAGATTTATTCTCTTCTTCCCGGAGTCTGTTTGATCATGAACCATGAAACGCACCAATAGAGATTAAACACAAAGGAGATTTAATCTGATTAATCTGAATAAAAACACAAGTAATAAAATCTAGATTCTTGCTTCTTGCTCCCTCCTCGTCTTCTAATTAATTCTTTCTTTCTCTGTCTCCTTCCTCTTTTATCTCCTCCATCTACACCCTGACCTTTTTCTTCTTCTTCTTTTGGGATTTTGTGCAGTTTTGACACAACAAGCAGCATCATTCCCTTCCACACTACGTAAAATTACTGCAGCATTTCTACTTCTGTTTGCTTCCTGCAATATTTCCTCAAAAGACTGAAAATACGCCACAGTTTGACATTTTATCAACCGACTAATCGATAATAAGTGATGTTAAAATAAGTTCTAGCCTTCGCTATGAACATCCTCGCTCTAACACTTGTAGGCTTCGATGTCAGCTTCCTTTTAGACGTTTGTCCGCGAGTCCCAGCGTAAATAAGCCCGGAGACGTAAAGATTAACCTCATAAACTGACCGGGAGCTGCTGCCCGACCATGTGGCCAAACACGGTGACGACGCTCTGAATCAGTTCAGAAACACCAGCCCTGGGGAAGGTCACATCCAGACCACGTGCTGAGAAAGACTAATATCTGCAGCATGAGGAAAAGCACAGAACCAGAATATAAAAGGTGCAGCAGACTCAGCCGTAAAGGAAGCAGATCAAACGGAGGCCGGTCCGAACCCTCAGGCTTCATTAGGGACGTTTTGTCCGTCAGGGCGTATTTTTTTCCTGTGGTTGTGTTAGTGCATCATTTTGAGGATTTCAACCCTTAAAAGAAAAGTTTCACGACTTGAAGTCGCTGTTGTTTTTATGAAGAAAATTAAATCAGTCTTGGGCATTGACAGTATAAACTATGGACAAACCCATCGTGACGTCACCCGTTGGATTCTGAACCTCGAAAATGAAGCCTGAAGTGGGCGGAGCCCACGGTCGCCATGTTGGATGAGCTTTACTCCGCCCACACTCAGATATTCCAAATATGGACGTGGGGGGTCGTGTCTGACTTTGAGACCCCCCCAACCCTCCGCTACCAGTTAGCTTAGCATGGGAACGCTCTTAATTATGCAGAATTTTAAACCTCAGTAAAAAAATAAACACGAGTTAGAAAAAAAATTCACCTCCTGTACAGTTCATGAATAGTAAAATAAACCACTGAGACCAAAACCAGTTTGAACCAGGCTGTAAACATGTTTAATGATGCTGTAAAGTCGGGCTTTTTAACATGAGGGTCTATGGGGATCTGCTCCGTTTTGCATGTTTCGCTTCATCACTCAGACCTGGAGGTTGACGCTTGGTCTTGGGTTCAACAAAGATTATTTAAAATATTGGCTTAGTTTTTTTAGCAGCATCAGATTTAAAATTTACTTTCCTCAAAAATGTCCCATTGATCCAAAAAGTGTTGAATAAGACCTGGACCTGGGACCTGGAAGACTGAGAACGATCACAGACACCATGTCCCATTGCCATGACACAATAAAATTATTCATTCTGCAATATTAGGGTTTCGTTTATTTATGAGAAAGTGTTAAACACTAACATCAGACATTCCCACGTTATAGGGCCTATGGATAAAATGTTTATTTTGGTAGTTCTGTGGTTGTGTTACTGAGCTTAGTGGCTATTTTAAGGTGTGTGTGTTTATGCCTTTGGTCTGATGCTGATTCAAAATGTTGAATTGGCTGAAAAGCCGGTGACAAAGGTGCAGCTTTCATCTTGGAGCGTCTGAACGCTGTAATGATTCTCATTTTGAGTCCTCTGTTCTTATTCAACGTGTCTGGATGTAAATTGTCAATGAAGAACAGAAACGTCTGTGGGGGGGGGAGAAATGGAACGAGGGAAGGAGTTGGTGTTTGTGTGTCGTGGCTTGTCACTTCATGTTGGAGTCATACGCCGCGGAGGGGAGAGGCGAGTGCTGTGAAATCTACAATTACTGTGGTGTGCTGTGTTATGACAGCGCTGGGGCGTCTGGTGACAGCACTAGCCAGCGACAGGCATGGGAAACCTACAGAGTGTGTGTGTGCAAACAGAGAGACAGCACCCCCCCCCCCTTTCATGTGCACCCCCATGGCACCCGGAGGCGAGTACTCGTGGTCGGTACATCCCAGCGCTCTGCTGCCCCCGTCCGTCCGTCATCGTCCGTCATCGTCCTCGTCAACAATGTGCCGAGATATTGAGACTACGTGTGACAATGGAGATGATGATGTCACATTACATCATCAGGAAGGGACACATATGCCCCGCCCATCCAGGAAGTCCAGTGACCCATATTTAACACATCCACATAATTGATGTGTCAAAAATGAACAAACTATTGCTACTAGGAGGCCAAGAAGAGCTACTATTAGCTGGGAGGCTAAGAAGAGATACTATTAGCTAGGAGGCTAAGAAGAGATACTATTAGCTGGGAGGCTAAGAAGAGCTACTATTAGCTGGGAGGCTAAGAAGAGATACTATTAGCTAGGAGACTAGGAGGAGTTACTATTAGCTGGGAGGCTAAGAAGAGCTACTATTAGCTGGGTGGCTAGGAGGAGCTTCTATTAGCTGGGAGGCTAAGAAAAGCTACTATTAGCTGGGTTGCTAGGAGGAGCTACTATTAGCTGGGTGGCTAAGAAGAGCTACTATTAGCTGGGTGGCTAAGAAGAGCAACTATTAGCTGGGTGGCTAAGAAGAGCAACTATTAGCTGGGTGGATAGGAGGAGCTACTATTAGCTAGGAGGCTAAGAAGAGCTACTATTAGCTGGGTGGCTAGGAGGAGATACTATTAGCTGGGAGGCTAACAAGAGCTACTATTAGCTGGGTGGCTAGGAGGAGATACTATTAGCTGGGAGGCTAAGAAGAGCTACTATTAGCTAGGAGGCTAGGAGGAGCCAATATTAGCTGGGAGGCAGAGAATAGCTACTATTAGCTGGGTGGCTAGGAGGAGCTACTATTAGCTGGGAGGCTAAGAAGAGCTACTATTAGCTGGGTGGCTAAGAAGAGATACTATTAGCTAGGAGGCCAAGAAGAGCTACTATTAGCTGGGTGACTAAGAAGAGATACTATTAGCTAGGAGGCCAAGAAGAGCTACTATTAGCTGGGTGGCTAGGAGGAGTTACTATTAGCTGGGTGGCTAGGAGGAGCTACTATTAGCTAGGAGGCCAAGAAGAGCTACTATTAGCTAGGAGGCCAAGAAGAGCTACTATTAGCTGGGAGGCTAAGAAGAGCTACTATTAGCTGGGTGGCTAAGAAGAGCAACTATTAGCTGGGTGGCTAAGAAGAGCAACTATTAGCTGGGTGGATAGGAGGAGATACTATAAGCTAGGAGGCTAAGAAGAGCTACTATTAGCTGGGTGGCTAGGAGGAGATACTATTAGCTGGGAGGCTAAGAAGAGCTACTATTAGCTGGGTGGCTAGGAGGAGATACTATTAGCTGGGAGGCTAAGAAGAGCTACTATTAGCTAGGAGGCTAGGAGGAGCCAATATTAGCTGGGAGGCAGAGAATAGCTACTATTAGCTGGGTGGCTAGGAGGAGCTACTATTAGCTGGGAGGCTAAGAAGAGCTACTATTAGCTGGGTGGCTAAGAAGAGATACTATTAGCTTGGAGGCTAGGAGGAGTTACTATTAGCTTGGAGGCTATGAGGAGCTAATATTAGCTTGGAGGCTATGAGGAGCTAATATTAGCTTGGAGGTTAGGAGGAGCTAATATTAGCTTGGAGGCTAGGAGGAGCCAATATTAGCTGGGAGGCTATGAGGAGCTAATTTTAGCTTGGAGGCTATGAGGAGCTAATATTAGCTTGGAGGCTATGAGGAGCTAATATTAGCTTGGAGGTTAGGAGGAGCTAATATTAGCTTGGAGGCTGGGAGGAGCTAATATTAGCTTGGAGGCTAGGAGGAACTGCTAACATGTCAGAGACATGACTATTCACCTCTGAAAAAGAAAGAAAAGGAGCAACAGGAAGACGTCTCCATCATTAAAGGCTGAGAATGTGCTCAGGGCGATTGTGTGATACATTTATATTTATATAAAATATATTTGGGCTGTTTTTTGAACCGAAATAAAAGTTCACGTCACAGGCTTTTGGTGGCAATGAAAACACAAAGAACGTCCCGCTCAGACCGGAGCATCAGGGCTCTTTGTCTCCAGGGCGGCTGTGTTCTCCTCTCAAAATAACCCAACTTACATAATGGATCAGCGGAGGAGTTTTCCAACTCGGTTGTTGCAGCAGAAAACGAGATGACGACGCCTGGTCCTCTCACTCCGACGTCCTTCCTCTGCTGACGGCCTCATGTCCCCGTTCTAGTTTCATCAGGACATTTTGTCACAGCGGCCGATGACCTCCAGCTTAAAGGGGAAATGAAGCGCTCAGTGTAGTAAACCGCATTTTCCGGACGGAGTTCCCCTCGAATCAACTCCACACGCCGCCTGGATTCAAATAGGCAGGAGTCTCCCTCTGGATAATCACTGCACGGGTGATTGTTTTAGACGCATCCTGTGGTCGTGGAGGAGAAGCCAGGTACCGACACGGGGTCTCCTTCCATAGCGTTCAGAGGATCCAACCAACCCTGTGACGCATTCACTGCCTCACTTCAAAACAGCAGCGAGTCAGGTGGAAATGACCGAAAAAAATACACTTCTTAAATCTGACTTTAGGTCGGATTTAGGTGTCATTTCAGACAGGTTTCATTCCCCTTCGTGTTCCCATACACAGCCTCAGCGCCTGGATTTAAGTGTAAATAATTCACAGCTTTAATCATGTCCTGGAGGCTCGGACCAAAATGTTGCACTTGAACTCAAAGACGCTGAGAGGAAGTAACTCTTCACTCCTGAAGGTGGCAGCAGTCTGGATGCATCATTCAAAGGAGGAAACAGGAAGAGGAAGCGCTACTAGTCTTGGAACCGCTACTAGCTTAGAAGCTAGTAAGCCAGAATGTGCTACTATCAGGTGAGAAACTAGGAAGCTAACAAGAGCTAGTCTTAGCAGGGAAGCAAAGAAGAGCTATTATTAGCCTGGAAGCTAGAAGGCATTACTATTAGCGGAGAAGCTAGGTAGCTAGAAGGACCTACAATTAGATGTGAAGCTAGGTAGCTAGCAGGCTAGGAGGAGCTACTATTAGCTTGGAAGCTAGGAAGAGCTACTGTCAACTGGGAGTCCTGGAAGTGCTACCAGCTAGCTGAGAGGCTAGGTAGCTAGGAAGACCTACTATTAGATGTGAGGCTAGGAAGCTAGGGAAGAGCTACTATCAGAAAAGAGGCTAGGAATCTAGGAAGAGCTAGTATTAGCACAGAGGCTAGGGCGCTAGGGAAGGAATAGCTCCAAGACGTCGTACCGTTGATGGAAGGCTAGGAAGAGCTACTGCTAGCAGAGGCTAGGAAGAGCTACTGTTAGCAGAGGCTAGGAAGAGCTACTGTTAGCAGAGGCTGGGAAGAGCTACTGTTAGCAGAGGCTAGGAAGAGCTGGTATTGGCCGAGAGGCAAAGGAAACTAGGATGCTCGGATGCTAGGAAGAGCTAGTATTAGCAGAGAGGCTAGGGCGCTAGGGAAGGAATAGCTCCGAGACGTCGTACCGTTGATGGAAGGCTAGGAAGAGCTACTGTTAGCAGAATCTAGGAAGAGCTAGTATCAGCAGAGAGGCTAGGGCGCTAGGGAAGGAATAGCTCCGAGACGTCGTACTGTTGTTTCACACACGATTAATTCCAGATCAGCGCGTATCAGGTTGTTGTGGAAAGACGTGCGATGACTAAAGAATAAATTAAAAGCCAGCGTCACAAACCTCCGCACGGCCGAGAAGATCATTATCAGAAAACAGGACAGCGGAACACAACACCGCCACAATAAGAGCTTTGTTTGAGGTATTTCCAGGCCTCATTACACAGACTGAGCTGAATTTAATATTCCTGCCATCAACATCCAGGCAACGCTAAATAACACCTGCTAAGATCAGCAAAAATAAATAAATAGAAATAGAAATATCTGCAAAAACCTCGGCCGACTGCACCTGCAGTCAGATGTTGGGGAGTTATTTTTTGTGTAATCCAATCCCAGGACCCCCCCCCCCCCGGTGTGTGGTCTAAGTGGATTATAGTACAATAAACGCTGACACAAACACACACCAGGAATGTGCGCTAACACCTCGTACACGGTTTACAGACAGAAACAAAGAGATAAATGTGCTAAGTTGACGGCGTCCTCGTTAGCCCCATTAGCTCACCTGTGGCTAACGAGGCTCCACACCAATAATATGGAGCTGGGTCAGACGTCAGAAGGTGAAGGGGGAACAAACGTGGCCCATATGCTAAGCTAATGGCTAAGGATAGCGACACAACACGCAATGCTACTAGCGGTGTTTCCAGTTTTACTCAAAATAAAAGCCATGTTTCTAAAATGTGTCTCCTCTGAAAGGTGCTGTAACTATGGTAACGTCTCGTCTCCTCACATCCCATAATCACTTTGAGGAAGATGGATTCAGATGAACTGGTCACATGACCTCCTGCATCGTCTCCAGTGTTTCACTGAACTTTAGAGATAAACTTTTATACGGATGCGCCTGAGAAACCTCTTTATCATCTTTCAGCTTCAGATGTTGGAGGTTTTTATGTTTCATCACCTGTTTATCACTGAGATAATCAGGTTTTGTTCATTTCATTTCATTTCTAGAGCGAATGGAAACACAGGAAGTGACATCACAGACACATCCGTTTAAATTTAAATATAAATAAATATAAATTTCATCTTGGTAACGTTTAATTAGTTTTGTTGTCTCAGATTCACATTAAATAAAAAATAACAAAAACTCCTCCTCCCTCTTCACCTCTTTCCTTTCATTCGTTTCCTCTTAATTCTTGTCTCCTTTTTCTTCTCCTCCTTACTTTTCTTCTTCCTTTCTATTCGTTGTTCTCCTTATCTTAGGTTCTTTGTTTCTTCTTCCTTCTTGTCCTTTTTTCTCCTCTTTCTTTTTCTTCTTAGTTTCCTCCTCCTCCTAATCCTCCCTTTTCCATTCCTCTTCCTCTTCTTTTGTTTCGTTCTTCCTTTCCTCTTCCCTCCTTCTTCCTCTCCTCTTCTTTTCCATTTCTCCTCCTCAGGTTAAAACCGTTCACGGTCCATATAAGGTCATAAAGTCTCACGGAGGCGGAGCTAAAGATTCATTCATGATCTGATCCTGACGCTATTTCATCGTTTTACTTTTTATTTTAAAAATAAAGAAAAGAAGCAGAAGTATTTCTGGCATCAGCTGACGTCTTAATTTATCTCAAGCAGTTTCCGAACTGCCTACACCCATTTAACTTCCCACGATGCCTTCAAGTGTTTCTGCAGCTTTGAATGAGTCAAATTTAAGACTTTTTAAGACTTTTTAAGGGTTAAATTTAAGATTTATACCAAACAACACCCATAAACTCGTTCAGTTCAAACCTTGTTACGTGTGTCGTTCCACTTCCTGGTCCCATTTGTAGTTTTATTTCTTCTAATAGTTACATTTAATAAAGAAATAAACTACAGGATCAAAGAGGAAATGAAGCGATAATAAATGGACAAAAGGAGGATTTAAGACGCAAGAGCTACAATGGAAAATAAGCTCGTATTTTAGACTTTTGAAGGCTCTGTGGAAACCCTGTATTACCGGGTCTGGTCACAATCAGGGTTTTAAAATTTAACCATTTCATTGTTTTACTTTAATCTAAACCAGAAACCTGCAGGAAAAAACTGAACAATGGGATGATTATCAGCAGATCTTTGAGTCCAGCAGGTATCAGGTGAACTCAGACGTTAAGGCCCGTCCAATCGGAGGGCTTTCCCTGGAACATGGTGACCTAGTAGGGAAACAGGATTACTGGAGGTGTTTGGGTGACTCTGAATGAGACACGGCGACTAACCGGCTTACGGCCTAACCAGATTAGAAAGTGAGGATTCTTCCAGATGCCAAATACCGAGAGAAAACCAGAGGACCGCGAGACTGAAACCACAAATAAATACAGAGATAAATAAATAAACCTACTCGTCTGTCTGAGGAGACCAGTCTGAATTCTTGCAGGAGTTTTCCAAATACGGATCTGTGCGTCTTCCTGAACGGATGAATGGTTCCCTGCAGGTTTAAAACAGAAAAGAAAAGAAAAGCAGATGAGTTCATGATGAGACCCAGTTACTTTGAGCTTCATTTAAAACACAATCAGGTTCGTTACGTGTGTGACAGCAAGAAGAACAGAGGAGGTTTAAAACTTAACCTGCACTGACACCAAGTGGCCATTTGTGGTACAACAGTTACAAGGATTCTGCCAGTTTCAACAAGTGGAATAGAAAACTTCTCAAGACCTTTTTAAGACTTTCTCTGAAGACTTTTCAAGACTGTTTAAGACTCTCTTAAGAACTGTTTTTAAGACTATTTAAGACTTTCTCTGAAGACTTTTCAAGACTGTTTAAGACTCTTTTAACACCTGTTTTTTAAGACCCACACAAAAAATAACTAAAATCAGAGACAGAACTACTTTCAAAATAACTAAATTTGAGACATCCGTGGGGTGTTCGCCATTAATGAGGAACAGAAACATGACAGACTGGGTCACACTGCAAATGAAGACTTGACAAAATGTAATTTAAGACCTACAATGAAAAATATTTTCGTATTTACGATACTTTAAGGGATTTTAAGACTTGAATTTGGGGTTTGGGAAGAGTTTGTGTATTGAATCAGACGACTGTAATAACTTGCAACCAGAGTTTTATGGAAACATATCGTTAGTTCCTAATATCATAACATAACTAAACTAATAAAACCTTAACCAAGGCTAGTTTTTCTTTAGCAATCACTAGTTACATGTGGTTGTTAGTGATGCAGGAAGATGGTCCCAAGTTCAAGTTGTTGGCTCCATTATTTATTTAATTTTAAGGAGCTTTCGTTAAATACGACCTCATTATTGAGTCCTTTTGGAGCCTTTTTATATGAACTCCCTGGTTTTATGAGACGGTTTATAGTTGAAAATAAAGGAAAAGTACGTCCATTCATCGTGTATTGTTGTACTTTTAAAGATGTTCCTGATTATAACTTTCAGGGCCACATAACAGAAGCTTAAAATAATGATTTACCAGCAATTCTTCTACAAACTTGAATCTTATTCCAAAAAGTTTTTATTTTTTTTTTCTGTGGGTTTTTGAAAATTTCCTGAACAAGATTTTTTTTTAAAAAGTCTTCTACTTGTTTTTTTTTTAATAAGTCAGCACAAATATAAGATTAAAGAAAGTTTTTATTCCTTTTCTGACAAACTGCTACAAAAATGAAAAAAAAAATAAAGGAATAAATTTAAGAGTTTAAGGTGAGTCTTAAGAAGAACTTCTTTCTTTCTTACTCGGACAAATTGGTTTTAATAAAAAATAAGAAGAATAAAAGACACTCACCAGGACGTAGGTGTCTTGTTCGTGCTTCTTCCGGTGCAGAGGGACGTCTGAGGACGACGCCAACAAAAGAGGAACAAGTTTAACAGTTTCACTTTAAAACTGGACTTCAAGAGTTTAGAGGAGACGTTTCATCTGAGTAACTTCTTCACCTCTAAGAGACTGGAGGAGGTTTGAGATTTAAATGAGAAACTCTTCTTTGTGCACTGAGGTATAATCTGGCATCTAGTTATAATCCAGAAGCTTCAACCCCGTTCACACCTGGAGACTGGAGCCTATGACTGATAATGGGTCTGGACCATTCACAGGGACAGAGGACGGGGACAAACTTCAACTACAGGTCAGTGTCTAGACGTTAATGGACGAAAGTTGCACCAGTTTTTGGTTGATTACAGAAAAAGTTAAGTTCAACCAATCAGAGCTCTGGACTCCAGCTGTGTTTGATGTAATACGTCATTTTCTTCTGGTTTCATGGATAAAAGTCATTCTAGGATTCAACCAACACAACAACCTGTTATTTTTAACTTTGATTCCTCCAGAACTAAACCACTTAGAGAGATTCTGACTGTAGTGACAGAAACTTCAGAGTCTTGTCTTTGAAAAGAGACGAGACCATGAATGAGCTCCAACATGTTAATCAACAGCGTTCAGTTTAATTTAGATCCGTCCTAAAAAGGCTGGAGAAGAAGCTACTTGGATGCAACTTTTTCTCAAATCTCAACAAGTCCAGTTGATTCAACATGGCTCTGTATTAGAAACTAAAGCTGGACACCAGAACCGTCACTAATGTGAAGGAAAAATGGAAAAACCTGCAGGAAAATGGAGAAAAAAATTCCAGGATTTCATTGATTCATCAGTCATTGTTTCCAGTGCACCACTGGTTCTTTTTCTTTGCATTCACTAGCGTACCTAATAAAGTGGCCAGTGTGTGTAGCTCGCAGGTGATTTCTTTAGAAATGGATGTGGAACCAAGTGTGAGAGCGTTGAGTCTGTGCACGGCCGATGAATAAACTCCAGTCTGTTCATACTTGTTTCTGTAGTTCTGCTCATTAACATCATCGGGAACTCGTTTTCCTGTCGCACCTTTACTTCACGTCTCAGCAATGACTGCGTGAAACTCACACTCACGACCATCACATCCTCAAAAAACAGGCGCTGTGGCCAAACGGATTTGGATCCAACAACCCTTCAAGTCGCTGCAGCAGCTTTAAGAGTTTGCCGTGTTTTAGATGATTTGTAAATCATGAAATAATGTGCACAGAGTCAGAGAATCCCAAGAACAGACACATCTACCATCATCTTCCAGGGTCTTTTCATGGTTCTAAGAAACTCATTTCCAGAGGAAACCCTCGTACTCAACCCTTTAGTTTTTAAAACGTCCTGGCGTTTTAACATTTAAAAGAAAAATTAAATGACAGACTGTTTTATGGAAAGGTTTAACTCCTGTCATGTGTTAAAGAGCTCAACACATCTTCTGTGTGAGCAGGTGGAAACTGACTGAATCCAGCCCTAAATAGTAAAAAGAATTCAGCATCTATCATCCAGTGCTGCTTTTCACCTCATATCCAACTTGTTATTCATTCGTATCCATGTAAACTCTGGATTAAATGTGAATTTTTGGCCCATTAGACCTTTTATCTTTGAATCCACCACTCGTTTTCATCTAAAACCAAAAAAAAGAAGAAATAAAAGAGTAAATTACGTTAAATTTGATCCACGGAGGAACCTAAAACATTTTCTATGATCCACAGCTTCAAACATATTTGACCCATATTCCACAGACGTCACGTTATTTTCCAGAATTTACTGAAATGGTGAAAATGATTTTGTTCCTGAGGAAATTATGAAGCTCCAACTTTCAAAAACAAGGAAAATTGACTTTTTACACATTTTAACTCACAAACTTGAACTCTTGACAAAGGATGAGGAAGAAAGCAACAGGTTCAGGTAATAAGGAGATAAACTTTGGCTTCACTTTACACGTTTTTTTCCATCACAAACAGAATAAAACAGGAAAGAATGAATGAAAGTAAAAGGAAAAGACAGGGAATGAAGTTCGTGGACATATTATAGAGACATATTTCCTCTCGCTTTATTGTCTTAAAAATGTCCTTGTGTTGATGGTTTTTGTATAAGAATGAAATGAAGAGAGAGCCTGTGATCCTATACTTCCTAAACCTGATTTATAACCTGATTAGTGACATGTCTCTTCATGTTGTTGTGGATCTGAGTTTGTTTTTAATATTTTAACAGAACAGAGAGTTTCCAAACCCCACGAAGCCCCACGAAGCTTCGACTAAACGTTACAGACACAAACAGCAGAATAAAGCTGGAAAGTCTCAACACTCCGAACAGCTGTTAGCATGTTAGCACAGCTAGCCGAGCCGCCCGTTCAAATGAGTTCAGGTAGCCGTTAGCATGTTAGCATAACAAACCTGAGTCTTTGATGTTGATGACATCCACAGAAAACCATGTCGGGTTTGTCCAGGGGGACCACCTTCCTCTCCGTCACCCCCGACGGCACCACGTCCGGCTTCGGCCCAGAACTTTCTGGGGTAAAAATCCCCGACTTTGTGGTATGAGAGACCCGAAGACGTGGACATCATCCCGTCCATCGCCATTTTGGATTTCTAGTATCGATCGAAATATCGACAATACCGATACAAATCGTAGCATCGATACCACACATGTTTCGATCGATCACCGTCGATACCTGCCGTGTATCGATATCTCCGCCCTCGTTAACCACTTGTTTCCTCGTCCTCATCATCTCGTTTAACTTCCCGATACCAAAGGCGATATCAATAGTGATACCATTGATACCGATGGATATAGATATTGATCCATCCGCTCTTGGTATCGGCATGATTGATATTTTTATATCAATTTCGATACCATGGTTGATAAACTTTAACACCGGCTGCAATAAAACAATGTATATTTTGTTTTATAATGTTGTATATTTTCAATGTTTTTTAGTATTTTAACTTCAGCTGTACATCCTGTAAATACTACCTCCTTTTCTGTTTTGTACATACTTGTGTGTTTTTTCGTCTTTGCACTGAAAAGGAAAATCTCTCCAATCTGGTTGTAATCTTTATAGTGACAATAAAGGGCATGATACTCTATTCTCTGGTTTCAGTATTGACCAATAGCACAGCTAGTATCAATATAATCAACATTTCGATCTACACTGATTCCAGAAATGAGATCGATATAATTAAATTTCAGTTTCTTTTTTGTACGACTGCAGCGGTTTCATTCCAGAGGAGACCTGACTGTGTTTCTCTAAATTCTGCTGTGATTTAGAGATTTCTAAAACTTCTAAACCCTCTGCCTGAAAAGTTGTTTTCATTTGTTCTCAAGAAATAATATGTGGGTCCAAAGATTGATTGATTGACTGATTGATTGATTGATTGATTGATCCCCGAAGGGAAATTAGGTCAAGGGGTCAGTTACGTCTTTTAGGTTAAGTATTGGCGTACCTGCATTTACTTGGTATCGGATCGATACTAAATCTAGAGGTATCTTCGCCACTCCTGGTAGGGATGTGCGTATCAATCCAGAAATATCGATAATTCCGATCCAGACGTGTCTTTTAGAATCGATGTCCACATCAAAATAACGATACTAAATGCACTTTCACAAGAACTATTACAGTTTTTCTCAGTAGTTTTGGTACATTCCTGGAATTATCCTCGACATTTGCAAAACACTAAGTGCATTTCTCAATACAATTAGTACAAATAGCAAAACACCATCGATGTGGGAGGTTTATTGCAAGAGATTCACATTTACACTTTTACTGTTTGTATTGTAATTTGTTGGCAGATCATGATGTTGGACCCTCAAAATGAACGGCCAAGAACCACGTCCATTCGTTTTTAGCAACTTTTAATAAAAGAAAAAAACCGTCCACGGTTCAACACAAACACACATTTTTTTAGCCTGTCTTTTTTTTTTTTTTACAACGTACTTCACTTGTCCTCTTAAATAGACATTACAAACATTCAAGTAAATAATATGAATTAACTGTAACATATGTAAAGCAAATTACTTTCACTGAATTAACAAATATGAAATGACTGTTCCACTTTGCCACATCCTCCCCCATTAAAAGAATAAAATGTTAGCAAAACATTTTACTTTGGGTGAAGTGTATCAACATTTGTTTAACCTTAAGGTTGTAATTATGAACACTATTATGTACATACTAATCAGTTTACGGTTATGTCACTACAAAAACATCAGTAACTACTGTTGTGTTGTCTTAATTCATCAGTACATTGGTCACATATGGCAAAATCTACCATTCCAACACACTTAATGTAACTTAACATTATACACGCTTTGACATGTAGTACTATCAACTACAGAATACCTCTTATCGAACTGTAAGTTTATTCAAGGGTATGTAACTGCATAAGCTCAACAATACAGATATTAAATAAAAGAAAATATTTAATGATAATAAAAAATGGTTTTAACTTATTGTTTTCATGTATTTGCATGGAAGATGTTTAAATGAGCATCTAGAATATAACGTTTTATTGTATTTTCCCCACAGACTTGACGATCATTATATCTCTGATCTGTTCATGTGTCATGCATCAACATATTCCAGTAGAGTTTATATATGGAGGAGAAGGTAGAGGAGGAGGAGAAGGTAGAGGAGGAGGAGGAGAAGGTAGAGGAGGAGAAGGTAGAGGGGGAGGAGAAGGTGGAGGAGGAGGAGAAGGTAGAGGAGGAGGAGGAGAAGGTAGAGGAGGAGAAGGTAGAGGGGGAGGAGAAGGTGGAGGAGGAGGAGAAGGTAGAGGAGGAGGAGATGGTAGAGGAGGAGGAGAAGGTAGAGGAGGAGGAGGAGTTGAAGCTGAAGGAGGAGGAGAAGGTAGAAGAGGAGAAGGTAGAGGAGGAGAGGTAGAGGGGGAGGAGAAGGTGGAGGAGGAGGAGAAGGTAGAGGAGGAGGAGGAGCTGAAGGAGGAGAAGGTAGAGGAGAAGGAGAAGGTAGAGGAGGAGGAGAAGGTAGAGGAGGAGAAGGTAGAGGGGGAGGAGAAGGTGGAGGAGGAGGAGAAGGTAGAGGAGGAGAAGGTGGAGGAGGAGGAGAAGCCGGAGGAGGAGGAGATGGTGGAGGAGGAGGAGATGGTAGAGGAGGAGGAGAAGGTAGAGGAGGAGGAGAAGGTGGAGGAGGAGGAGATGGTGGAGGAGGAGGAGATGGTAGAGGAGGAGGAGAAGGTAGAGGAGGAGGAGGAGTTGAAGCTGAAGGAGGAGGAGAAGGTAGAGAGGAGAAGGTTAGAGGAGGAGAAGCTGAAGGTAGGAGGGAAGGTTGAGGAGGAGGAGAATGGTAGAGGAGGAGGAGAGCTGAAGGAGGAGGAGAAGGTAGAAGAGGAGAAGGTAGAGGAGGAGGAGAAGGTGGAGGAGGAGGAGATGGTAGAGGAGGAGGAGAAGGTAGAGGAGGAGAAGGTAGAGGAGAAGGAGATGGTAGAGGAGGAGGAGAAGGTGGAGAAGGAGGAGATGGTAGAGGAGGAGGAGGAGGCAGAGGAGGAGGAGCTGAAGGAGGAGGAGGTAGAGGAGAAGGGAGAAGGTAGAGGAGGAGGAGAAGGTAGAGGAGGAGGAGGAGGGTAGAGGAGGAGGAGGAGCTGAAGGAGAGGCTGATTTCACAGGTGAGGTAACACCAGTCGACACGAATCTGCTGTTCAAAGGTTGAAATGCTGCCACTGGCTGAGGGACGATCTCCTGTAGCTGGTGATGATCTGCTGTAGAGCTGTTAACTTTTCAGTATAATTCCTCTTTGCTTTATAAACTGTGGCCTTTTACTCTGAAGGATAATGAGATCTTACTGCTGTTTAGCAGGATGTAACGTTTCTATAACCAACCAGTGAAGATTAAAACAGAACAAAGTCAAACATCCATCAACACTGTCACTGACGATCTGACTGATCCATGAAGCTCTGTTGATGGTCTTAAATGGAGACCATGTGGATGAAGCTCTCCTCTCCACCTCCCAGTAACATGGTCCAGTCAGAGTCTGCTTCACCCTCTGGATCATCAGGACACAGCTCATCCTCTCACAACACACACCCTCCAGGTTAATCTAACCTCCACCTGTAGAGAGGAGGAGAAAGAAGAGAGGAGGTGAAGGAGTGTTTCCCTTCATCATCACATCCAGTAGAAAGAGCAGCAGGGACTTGAGTCCTGTTCAGAGCAGCAGTGGAGCAGCTGTGGAGCTCAGCCAGCTTCCTTTCAGCTTCATGTTAACGTGTTGGAGTGAACACACACAGACCTGCAGACACTTTTAGCATCACAGTCTGTTTCCTCTGCACATTTCACTAAGAAACTGCTGAGAGTCCTGAACGCTTCATTACTGCACCAACACTTTAGTGATGGATTACTGCTGCTCCATGGAAACAAAGATCAGCTGACTAAGAAAATCATGGTTACTGAATGTAACGCTGCTTCTGTGATGTGCAGGCTTCAGTCAGCTGATCTCAGAGCTGTGATCATTTGTTGATCAGATGTGATGAATGACTACCACTGTCTCTATACATCTTGGAAGGCTGTCAGCTGGAATCCAGCTTTATTTCCTGGACACATCAACACAACAACAACAACAGTCGTCTTCACATCAACTCAAACACATGATCACAACAAGCTTCTGGCTCATCTGATTGACTGACTGTTGTCTCTCTCTTGTCTTTCTGTCCAATCCTGAAGCCTGTCTCCATTCTCCTCTCACAGCTTCACTGAGAAGCTGCAGGTTTACAGGAAACACTGGATCTTTGATACTAACTGTGTTTAGGACGATACTGATGAAAGCAGCATGGACTGACTGGAACCCTCTACTCACCTCAGAGTCTCCAGTTTATAGTCTGGACTCTTCACAAGATCAAGAAGCTGCTTCACTCCTGAATCCTTCAGCTTGTTTCCACTCAGGTTCAGATGTTTCAGATGGGAGGGGTTGGACTTCAGAGCTGAGACCAGAGAATCACAGCTGATCTCTGACAAACTGCAGTAACTCAACCTGAATAAAGAATAAAAGATGTAGATTAAATCCTGAATAATTCAATCAAATGTGTTCAGGTTTTAAATGTTCAGCTCAACATTACTGTGTCCTAACAGCCTTTAAGCTTCATTGACTTTAACAACTAACAGAGGACATTTTCTACAGTTTCTGCTACAAACACTTGTCTTGAACAAAATGATTTAAAGAATTCTGGGAAAGTGAGGAAAGTTGTGGATGAAGATGAATTAGATTCAGTTGGTGATTAAACATATCAGATCTACAACAGTAACAGACAGTGAACTCACTCCAGAGTCTCCAGTCTACAGTCTGGACTCTCCAGAAAACCACACAGCTGCTTCACTCCTGAATCCTTCAGGTTGTTTCCACCCAGGTACAGAAGTTTCAGATGGGAGGGGTTGGACTTCAGAGCTGAGACCAGAGAATCACAGCTGATCTCTGACAAACTGCACTCAAACAACCTGAATAAAGAATAAAAGATGTAGATTAAATCTCCTCTCCATGTCTGAGTGACTTTGTCCTTGTGTTATTGTGGATCTCCATCATGTCTTCTACAGACAGTAATATGTGACAGTGTGAGGTGTGTGAGCTCCTTCCAGCAGCTGTGGTTCAGAGAGAATGGACTGATACATGGATCACAGCAGGTTTGACTCCAAATGAAATGTGACTGAATGATGATGAAACAGCAGGAAGCTCAGACACTAAACACACCTCAAACACCTGCATCTGAACACATGATCTCATCTGTGTGTGTTGAGCAGGAATGAAGCATCAACATTATTGAAATAGATTTGCTTTAGATTTAGTTTCTTTGGATTTGTCTTCAGTTATTTATCTTGAATCATCAGTGCCCCCAAACTAAAAAAGCTCTGAAAAGTGACAGAGGACGCTTTAACAACTCAGCTCATTTTCTCCTGTTTATTCGTCACCAAAATAAATTCTTGGGGTTATTGCAGGTTGATAGCAAAAGCAAAAGCATGATGGCATGGCAGATAAAACTGGATCTGAAACACACATTATTTTCAAACTGCTCATTTTGAACAAAACTCCTAAAATTCAAAGATATGGTGGATATGGTTTCAGACTGCCCTCATCCTGTTCAAAGCAAAAAACCATCTCCTACCACAAAACATTCAACAATTACTGGAAGGGAAGGGGTCATTGTTTAATGTCATTTGAAATGAAACTACAGAACACAACAAGGAGGACTGTTTGTGTTTCACTTTGTGTTGTTAAACCATGGAACAGTTTGGAGGAGACGCTCAAGGAATGTTCAGACATAAAACAGTTTAAAATATAAAGAGAGGATTCTTACAAGGTACAGAAATGAAGAGGGAGTCTGACTCATACGGAGTGATGGGTGTTATTGTCATTTCATATTTTCATTTTTCTTATTTTTGTTCTTATATATATTTTGTGTTGTCTTTGGTAATGTGTGCATGTTATATCTGTGTGTGTGTGTGTATGTATGTACATATATTATAAAGACTATTATTATTATCATACTGACAGGAAGTGAATAATATATAAATCATTGAGCTATTAAAATGGGTGGGATATAATAAGTTTATATTTAATCTGTTACTTTATTTTTTATTTATTTATTTTCTTATTTACTGTTATTTATGATTCTATATGATTATTTTGTTGTTCTGTTTTTTTATGTTCGAAATAAAGAAACTAAACTAAGATTTCATAAACTGAAACCAGACAATAAATAGATGAAATCTATTAAATTAGACCTGCTTCAGCTTTAATCAGAGAAAACGACACCAACAAATAACTCAGATTACAACCCTTTCATCAACTTTACATGAGCTCAACAATGTCAAGATAAACAACTCAAAGATAAATTCAAAAACTGACAATTGTTGTCTCTGACTTAGATTCAGTTGGTGATTAAACATATCAGATCTACAACAGTAACAGACAGTGAACTGACCTCAGAGTCTCCAGTCTACAGTCTGGACTCTCCAGAAAACCACACAGCTGCTTCACTCCTGAATCCTTCAGGTTGTTTCCATTCAGGTTCAGATGTTTCAGATGGGAGGGGTTGGACTTCAGAGCTGAGACCAGAGAATCACAGCTGATCTCTGACAAACTGCATCTCCTCAACCTGAATAGAGAATAAAAGATGTAGATTAAATCCTGAATAATTCCATCAGATGTGTTCAGGGTTTAAATGTTCAGCTCAACATTACTGTGTCCTAACAGCCTTTAAGCTTCATTGACTTTAACAACTAACAGAGGACATTTTCTACAGTTTCTCTGAGTCAAATACTTATGAACTTCTGCGAAACAAACTTACACAGTGAAAATAAAGTTAATAAAAATGACCTGTTGAATTGTTAGTAATTTATTTTGGTGTGTCCAGCTCAAACATTCACTTAAGTTCCATTTAGAGATTTTTCAAGTGTTTGTTCTTGTGATATTTACTAAGACATTGATTAATTACTTTCAGTGAACTCGATCTTGAACTAAAGGACATTTACAGATTCATGTAGGAAAGTTCTGGATGAACATGAATTAGATTCAGTTGGTGATTAAAACATATCAGATCTACAACAGTAACAGACAGTGAACTGACCTCAGAGTCTCCAGTCTACAGTCTGGACTCTCCAGAAACCACACAGCTGCTTCACTCCTGAATCCTTCAGGTTGTTGTTACTCAGGTCCAGATGTTTCAGATGGGAGGGGTTGGACTTCAGAGCTGAGACCAGAGAATCACAGCTGATCTCTGACAAACTGCAGCTCCTCAACCTGAATAAAGAATAAAAGATGTAGATTAAATCTCCTCTCCATGTCTGAGTGACTTTGTCCTTGTGTTATTGTGGATCTCCATCATGTCTTCTACAGACAGTAATATGTGACAGTGTGAGGTGTGTGAGCTCCTTCCAGCAGCTGTGGTTCAGAGAAATGGACTGATACATGGATCACAGCAGGTTTGACTCCAAATGAAATGTGACTGAATGATGATGAAACAGCAGGAAGCTCAGACACTAAACACACCTCAAACAACACTGCATCTGAACACATGATCTCATCTGTGTGTGTTGACCAGGAATGAAGCATCAACATTATTGAAATAGATTTGCTTTAGATTTAGTTGCTTTGGATTTGTCTTCAGTTATTTCTCTTGAATCATCAGTGCCCCCAAACTAAAAAAGCTCTGAAAAGTGACAGAGGACGCTTTAACAACTCAGCTCATTTTCTCCTGTTTATTCGTGACCAAAATAAATTCTTGAGGTTATTGCAGGTTGATAGCAAAAGCAAAAGCATGATGGCATGGCAGATAAAACTGGATCTGAAACACACAATATTTTCAAACTGCTCATTTTGAACAAAACTCCTAAAATTCAAAGATATGGTGGATATGGTTTCAGACTGCCCTCATCCTGTTCAAAGCAAAAAACCATCTCCTACCACAAACATTCAACAATTACTGGAAGGGAAGGGCTTCATTGTTTAATGTCATTTGAAATGAAACTACAGAACACTTAGGGTACGCACAACAAGGAGGACTGTTTGTGTTTCACTTTGTGTTGTTAAACCATGGAACAGTTTGGAGGAGACGCTCAAGGAATGTTCAAACATAAAACAGTTTAAAATATATAAAGAGAGGATTCTTACAAGGTACAGAAATGAAGAGGGAGTCTGACTCATACGGAGTGATGGGTGTTATTGTCATTTCATATTTTAATTTTAGTTATTTGTGTTCTTATATATATTTTGTGTTGTCTTTGGTAATGTGTGCATGTTATATCTCTGTGTGTGTATGTATGTACATATATTATAAAGACTATTATTATTATCATACTGACAGGAAGTGAATAATATATAAATCATTGAGCTATTAAAAGGGGTGGGATAAAATAAGTTTATATTTAATCTGTTACTTTATTGTTTATTTATTGATTTTCTCATTTACTGTTATTTATGATTCTATATGATTGTTTTGTTGTTCTGTTTTGTTTTTTATTTTCGAAATAAAAAAAACTAAACTAAGATTTCATAAACTGAAACCAGACAATAAATAGATGAAATCTATTAAATTAGACCTGCTTCAGCTTTAATCAGAGAAAACGACACCAACAAATAACTCAGATTATAACCCTTTCAAAACTTTACATGAGCTCAACAATGTCAAGATAAACAACTCAAAGATAAATTCAAAAACTGACAATTGTTGTCTCTGACTTAGATTCAGTTGGTGATTAAACATATCAGATCTACAACAGTAACAGACAGTGAACTGACCCCAGAGTCTCCAGTCTACAGTCTGGACTCTCCAGAAAACCACACAGCTGCTTCACTCCTGAATCCTTCAGGTTGTTTTTACTCAGGTTCAGATGTTTCAGATGGGAGGGGTTGGACTTCAGAGCTGGTCCCAGAGAATCACAGCTGATCTTTGACAAACTGCAGCTCCACAACCTGAATAGAGAATAAAAGATGAAATGATTGATGATCAGTCAGATGTGTTGAGGTGTGAAATGTGTCCTGATCAATGAGCTGTTCTCTAAAATGAGTAGAGTGACTTTGTCCTTGTGTTATTGTGGATCTTCATCATGTCAGCCTTCTACAGACATCATCCAAACGTCAGCACAACATTCAGACAACTATTGATGTCAACACAGATCAATAAGATGCTGCTGACCTCATTACAGGATCAATATCTCCTCACACATGTTGGACTACAAAACTGTTGATTAGTTCTTTGATTCCAGGACCTTCTTCTTCCTGGATTTGGTGTTCAGGAGGTTTGTGTCATTCAAATGTTAAAGGACAAGTTGACATGTTCAAGTGTGTCTTCCAACAACAGTCACATGTCATATTGGACTGATTCCAGAGTTGTTGAGATTCCTGCTGTCCACACTGACTGTGAAGTGGTCTCTTCCTAACACAACTCCACTGTTGAGCTGACACTAATATGAAGCTTCAGCAGTCTGACTGACACTAATCAAAGTTCCTCTTTGAGTTCCTGTCCCTCCACTGCAGCTCAGCAGGAAACACTGTGGAAACACAAACTGATACTGACTGGATGTGCTGAAGAACAAGATGAGTTGAAGATCAACACAACACAACAAACCTGTGGATGTTGTCCTCCATCTGGTCTGATTGGAGTCAGACTATAAGGGGATTTGTCCACAGACAGTATGGACAGAAAGAATGATTAGTGACACCTAGAACTCTGTTAATGTCAACACATGTGAAGACTGGACTTGATGTGGTTTGTGATCAGACCCACCACCGATGACTGATGAGGAGATACCTGCTGATGTTCAGGAACATGATGCTCCTTCATTTCAACTCTTTCAGCTCCTTTTCTATCTGACAGTCCTGACAAGAGAAACTCATCTAAACTGGATCTCCATTCTCAGAAGCCTGAGAAGAAAAGAAATGAAACTGACCTCAGAGTCTCCAGTTTACAGTTTGGACTCTCCAGTCCAGCAGACAGATGCTTCACTCCTGAATCCTCCAGGTTGTTGTAACTCAGGTCCAGATGTTTCAGATGGGAGGGGTTGGACTTCAGAGCTGAGACCACGACTTCACAGTGACTCTCTGAGAGTCCACAGCCTTCAAGTCTGTAATGAGACAAATAAATAAAATGTGTTATAATGGAAGAAGACATTTCTATGAAGGTGATGTGTTGATGAGTGGACAGTTGGACACATCCTGTTGGACATTTTGTCTCCACATCAGTTGTTGAGCTCATCTTCTCTGACTGTGTTTGACAGAAAACACATCATTGTCATCATCTTCTCAGACCTTTGTTTAGATGAATGGAGACAAGACTGAGTTACATTGAGGCTTCCAGACTGTCCACAGTCTGTCAGTGGATCTGATCCATCATGAGGACATCTGGATGAGACAAACATCTGGACTGTCTTCACTGGTTAATGGACTCTGGATCTTTTTAGTTGAGCCCAGTGAACATGTGAATATTTCCAGTGAATACAATGAAATATAAATAAAACAGTCAAATGTAATAATGATTAGAAATAAAGAGAAGAAGAGCTTTAAACAGCTGGAGAACATCTGGGACTAAATACAACTGACTGTAATGTTTGCTGAGAACAGTGGAACACTGAAGAAGAATGAGAAGAGTTACCCAATGACTTCAAAATAAAAGCACTAACAAGTAATGAGAATAAAGAGAAATGTTAATGTATTTATGAACCTACTGGTTTAAGCTTGAAAAACAAATACAATAAATAACTAATTGTTATGACCCAAGTGCCATTGTAGTAGTTGTTGTGTTTGTGTGTCTCTCTCCACTCTCCTTCCTCCAGGTGATGGCCCCTCCTCTGACCTGCAGCTGGTTCCACTCAGGTAATCAGCTGATCCTGGTTAAAGAGTGGAGGAGAGGTGGGGCCCGGAGAGAGAGAGATGCTGGACCACAGTGGTGGAAGCGTGAGGCTGCTTTGTTCAACAGTTGGTTGCTACTTTTCTTGTGGGTGACGTACTGGGTACTGTTTTATCACCCAGGTGTGGCGGCGTCTTTAGTTCAGTTATTCCATCAGAGATTCACATGGTTTATTTCCTCTCAGAGTGGTGCTGCTTTGAGTTTGTTTGTGGTTGTTGGTCCTGGTCTAGTACGTTTTAAAACGGATCAAAGTTTCTTTAAAGCTTGGAATGACCTCTGACCAAAAACATTCAAAGATTTGTTGAAAAAAGTGGCAAGCACATAAGATTTAAGAGGAAAAGTCAAATTCCAAAACCCCACTATCCAAACTACATTCAAAAAGATGAGCATTTCAGTTTGTGGGGTTAGAATATGGAATGATATGGAGGAGGAAATGAAAATGTCCAATAACATCACAGATTTAAAAACAAATAAAGGTTTTATTTCATAAGGATTTGGAGCGAGATCATTTTTACAACAGTTTGAGACTCCTTTACTATTTTATCATTTTCTTTCTATTTATTTTTCATGTATTTATTTCAGTTTCCTACCACATCTTATTGTTTCAGTCTTGTAGTTCTCTGGTGTTTCCTCATGGGGGGGTGCTATGCTTGGGGTTGTTCCTGTCTGCCGTGGGGGGGCCGTCCCTAGGTCCAGGCCTGGAATTTGGTCATTTTAGGGGCAAGGCCACTTGGCCTTTTATGTTGTTCAGTTATTGAGGGCACGAAGGCCATAAAATAAAAGGATGATTTTTAAGTTGACGTCTATAATGAATTTAATTTAAGGACTAATGACACTTGTGAGGAAGATTGGAGTCTCAGTAGAAACTATCAAGCAGGTAAAGAAATCTCCTACACTATTATGTCCGAAGATAAGAAAATATTGAATGACACCACTACAGCTAAACACCAGTCGGTTAACACATAATATACAGACACACTGAAAGAGTCCATCAGCCAAATAATAGCAGCATGTTTAACATGGCCTCAGCATGCTAACTTAGCCCCGTGATTAGCTCCTCTCTCCACTCTCCACCGTACAGTCACCACCACGGCAGTTAGCCGCAATAGTCTCCCTTTATTCTGCAGACAATGTCATTAATGTACACTTTCCCATGCTTGCATGAGGTCCAACTGCTACATGAACGAGTGCATCTGCGGAGTCACGGCCGCAAAACACATCACTGTGTTGTTGGTTTCGCTCCAGTGACGTCACTGCTATTCACACAAATTAGTTTAAGAAATAAATGTTGCCTATTATTTTTAGATTTGAGACTAATTACAATCATAACATCCTACTTAGCATTTGTTGAAACATTCAAGACATTTTAATGCCAATTAAGGCCTTATTTTTCCATGAATGAATTCAATGCCTTTTAAGACGTTTTAAGGATCCGTGGGAACCCTGTTAAAGCTCGACAAAGGAAAAACTTGACAGCAAGATAATTAGCGTTTGTTCCAGTCTACAGTCGGTACTCGGCACGTTAAAAGTGGGTCAACGTTGAAACGACATAACGTTACGGTACAAGCAATGCTTTTCTAACGGTAACAAACTCAGGCTTATTCGTCCGTTAATTCATCACACAGTCTGACTTCAGTCAACTTTTTCTCTCTCTTCAGTGAAAATTCAACATCACAGTGCGTTTGATTAAGTCTCGTGGTTGGCTGCTGATAGATTGGTGTCAAACTGTTATTATAGCCCTTACAGCGGTTCATGCCAGGCTCCAATCAGATCCACCACTGATGAGTTGACCAATAAGAATCCAGAACGTCATCAAAAGACGGAGTTTATTCTCAATAGACGCTGGTGGTGTTAAAGCCTGTTGACAGTCAAGTGTGTGTGTGTGTGTGTGTGTGTCTGTGTGTGTGTGTGTGTTATTAGTTTTTGTTCTGACTTTTGTGTCTTTATGGAATTGTTAGATATTTTTGCTGGAAAATGATGCAACTTGTACTTGCTTTTATGTGTTGATGGTTCAAGAAAAATCAAACTGATTCTGTTAATGATCACATCAGGACTCACCGAGCCTTTCTGCAGTTCCTCACAGCTGGGATCAGTCTCCGTCGTCCCTCCTTTGATGTTTTGTATTGATCCAGGTCCAACTCATCCAGAACCTCCTCTGACATCTGCAGCATGTAGGCCAGAGCTGAGCAGTGGATCACAGAGAGTTCCTTCTTTGATCTGTTCTCTGACTTCAGGAACTCTTGGATCTCCTGATGAACTGAGAGGTCGTTCATCTCCATCAGACAGTGGAAGATGTTGATGCTTCTGTCAGGAGACATTTCATCAGTGTTCATCTCCTTCAGGTTGTTGATGGTTCTCTGGATAATTTCTGGACTGCTCTTTCTCTGACCCAGCAGACCTCCTAAGAGTCTCTGGTTGGACTCCAGAGAGAGGCCATGAAGGAAGCGAACTAACAGGTCCAGGTGACCATTTTTACTCTCCAGGGATTTAATCATGACTATGTTCAGAAACTCATCCAGAGGTGAGTTATTGTAGTTTCCTCCCAGGAAGTCCTGCAGCTTCTTTGTCTTCCTGTTGGTGTAACAGTGGATCATGTAGACTGCAGCCAGAAACTCCTGAACACTCAGATGGACGAAGCAGAACACCTTGTCCTGGTACAGGCCTCTCTCCTCTTTAAAGATCTGTGTGAACACTCCTGAGTACACTGAGGCTGCTCTGATATCGATGCCACACTCTGTCAGGTCTGATTCATAAAAAAGATCAGGTTTCCTTTCAGCAGCTGATCAAAAGCCAGTTTTCCAGAGACTCAATCATCTTCCTGCTCTTTTATCCAGTGTGGATCCGTCTCAGCTCCTCCATCATACATTGACCTTCTTGACTTTGGCCTGAACCACCAGGAAGTGGATGTACATCTCAGTCAGGGTCTTGGGCAGCTCTCCTCCCTTCTTGGTTTCCAACACATCCTCCAGAACTGTAGCAGTGATCCAGCAGAAGACTGGGATGTGACACATGATGTGGAGGCTTCGTGATGTCTTGATGTGGGAGATGATGCTGCTGGCCTGCTCCTCATCTCTGAACCTCTTCCTGAAGTACTCCTCCTTTGGGGGTCAGTGAACCCTCTGACCTCTGTCACCATGTCAACACACTCAGGAGGGATCTGATTGGCTGCTGCAGGTCGTGTGGTTATCCAGAGGCGAGCAGAGGGAAGCAGTTTCCCCCTGATGAGGTTTGTCAGCAGCACATCCACTGAGGTGGACTCTGTAACATCAGTCAGGATCTCAGTCTTGTGGAAGTCCAGAGGAAGTCGACACTCATCCAGACCGTCAAAGATGAACACAACCTGGAAGTCTTCAAAGCTGCAGAGTCCTGCTTCTTTGGTTTCAGTGAAGAAGTGATGAACAAGTTCCACCAAGCTGAACTTTCTCTCTTTCACCACATTCAGCTCTCTGAAAGTCAATGGAAATATGAAGAGGATGTCCTGGTTGGCTTTGTCTTCAGCCCAGTCCAGAGTGAACTTCTGTGTTAAGACTGTTTTCCCAATGCCAGCCACTCCCTTTGTCATCACTCTTCTGATTGGTCCATGTCTTCCAGGTGAGGCTTTAAAGAGGTCTTCTTGTCTGATGCTTGTTTCTGCTCTGTGTGGTTTCCTAGATGCTGTTTCAATCTGTCTGACCTCATGTTCATCATTGACCTCTGCAGTCCCTCCCTCTGTGATGTAGAGCTCTGTGTACATCTCATTCAGAAGGGTTGAGTTTCCAGCTTTAGCAATCCCCTCAAACACACACTGGAACTTCTCCTTCAGACCACATTTAACTTTACGTTGACAATGTCCTGAATGAAGAAACAAGAAATAAGATGAATGAATAAACTCTCCAGTAAATATTCCAACATGTCATTGCTGTAAAGAATGAGTGTGTAAATATATCTTGGTTCATCTCTTGAGACATTAGTAAATGTCTCATTTCTCCAGCAGCTTCATGTTTAGAGAAATCCTCTTACTGATCTGCAGACAGTCAGCCAGCTCCTCCTGCTTCATTCTCCTCAGGAAGTTCACTGTCATCTTCAGGAATATAAATCTTTCTGCTTCCTCCTCTGCTCTTCATCCTCACCCTCCAACACCTCCTCATCCTCCCTCTGACTCTCTGAGCATTCTGGGTAATCTGGACTCACAACCTTCTGGATCTTCTTCAGCTCCTTCTTCACAAAAGTCATGATGTTGTCCTCCAGCAGCTGGAACAGAAGACCATATGAATGACACAAGCAGACTGAAACCCATGGAGACAAACATCAGATCCATGTTGGACACACTGACAATCCACTGGTCGACAAAGAGCGCATGGACATGATGGAAGTAGTTGTTGTACATGTACAGACCAGAAAGATGGAGTCCAGCTGTGTCTGATGCTGTTGGGTAGACTGACCACTGAGAACCTCTGAGCTCTGCTGGTGGACTCTGTGGACCAATCATCAACAATTAGCTCTCATCCATTACAAGATTGAAGACACTACTTCCTCCAAATGGTTGTTGTCTTATCGTCTAACTCCCCAGGAAAACAGTCACCAGGGCATGCTACATGTCAGTGCTAACCTAACTTTTACTACATCCTTGCCCTGTTTTTCTTTATTATGTTGATGGTCAGGTGACTCTAAATTGATCCTCTGTGTGAGTGTGAATGGTTGTTTCCCTCTGTGTTAGCCCTGTGGTAGGCTAGAGACCTGTCTAGGGTGGACCTCCGACTGATGAGAGCTGGGATAGAAGCAGGCGACCCCCGCAACCCTAGTGAGGATAAGTGGTAATAAAGATGAGATGTTGCTAGTAAAACAAGTAACCTCCCTTATTTACCTATTTATTCTATTTATTGACCATCGATTACACTGTGTTCTGTGGCATTTTACTTGTGCCATTTTGCTTTTGCATTCTCCTTCTATCTGTACTTGCAATATGTACATGTAATGTAATATTACAAGTCTCTTATACTATTATATACATATATATCAGTATGCAAGCTGTCCAAACCAATTATCCAGTTGTCTGAAATCTGAAATCTGGCACAGCTTTCATCAAGAACCCCTTTGGCTTTGTGAAGGAGCTCCTCGTACGTCTGGCTGGTAAGAAGTGGAAGCTGATCTGAGGCCTTTTATCAGCGGGAGATGCTTCTGAAAGAAGTTCAGGAGGTGATGCAGAAAGCAAGGTCCAACCTCAGGACCAAGTGGAACACCCTACAAGGTCTACAAGCACTGGGGGAAACCAGGCATCGATGGTGGTACAATCAGGTGCTCAAGAAAATTACGGAGAGCATCTGTAGTGTAATCACTGGCTGCTGCAGGTCCAAACTCATAAAACAAACCACATACTTCATCAGAGCTGGAGAGAAGCCAAGAGCAACATCAAGGCTTCTTCACACTGCACAGTGGAAGAAGTTCCCACAGAATGTTGCTGAAACCTCTGTTAGACTTGACTTTGGTGTGAGAGATAACGAAGCTAGCTTTGCGAGATGTGTCACGACACCTAGTTTTAAAATGTTGGGGTTTACAGGAACAAAAGTCATTATTAGTAATAATGAATACTCGTCAGTATAATTATTCATTATTACAATAAGCATATTTGTGTAAACAATCTTCAACTAAATGGTGCCCATCTGAGGCAAAGCACTGTCAGGAACATTCATTTTTGTATTTTGGTTCATTCTTAATATTTTGAAATTCTTAAACTTAGACTTAGACATGATTAGACACACAAGTGAATTAACAAACAAGTGCATTGTTGTTCCTGGTTGTTACTGCCATGAATTTCAGCCTGAGTGACAAGAACTGCAGAACCTGGTTCATCAGGTGGAAGGTGTCAACTTACCTCTGACTTTGTCATAAAACTCATAAATAATGTTTAATAATGAAACAAGAACAAAACATTTATTGACACTTTACCTCTTTGGACCAGAACCACATCCTCCTTTAAAATCAATCAAAAACCCCTTGGACCCGTCGCTCTTAAAGGACACACAGCTGGGTTCAGGTCCAGGTCCATTCCTGTGAACAATGATGAGAGTCATGGACAGTTTAGACTCAGACATTTACTCCTCTGTGTTAATGTGATGCCACTTTAACACGTTTCTGTCCTGCATGAATGACAATCTCCTGGTCACTTGTGAACAAAGGCCGTCTTCCTACATGATACAGGAGTGACAGTCACTTCATACAATATTAGCTTTAGCCCTTGTAGCATGTAGAAACAGTGACTTAGGTTTTCAACAACACTTCAGGTCTTTATCCTCCTCGTAGATCTTTTTACTGAATTGTCAGATAATCTGTTAGTAAAGATATTGATATTTCCTCCCCAAGGAAACAAATCACCAAGACACCAAGACATGTTACTTTACATGTTACAGCTTCACTGACACTTTACCTCTTCCTCCTCTTTGGAGCAGAACCACGTCCTCCTTTAAAATCAATCAAAAACCCCTTGGACCCGTCGCTCTTAAAGGACACACAGCTGGGTTCAGGTCCAGGTTCATTCCTGTGAACAATGATGAGAGTCATGGACAGGTTAGACTCAGACATTTACTCCTCTGTGTTAATGTGATGCCACTTTAACGCGTTTCTGTCCTGAATGAATGAACATCCTGGTCACTTGTGAACAAAGGCCGTCTTCCTACATGATACAGGAGTGAAGTCAATGCTGTCAGATGAGTGTAGAGGCTGCAGGAGTTAAATATGCACCAGATCTACTGTCATTCATGTTTTCAAGAGGAAACTAAGACAGACGTGACTAAAGAAGTGGACATGTGTCTCCTGAAAGCAGCAGCAGCTGCAGCATCACTAAGGAACTACTGGCTTTGACTGTCTGCTGATGGTGATTCCTCTCTGAGTCACATGGACCTGAACAAGCAAGAAGCAACAACACTAGTGTGTAGAGCTGGTCTCTCTACAACAGGACAGACATCTACTGATCAGACACTCATCAGTCTGCAAGAAGACAAGAGGAACCAAGACCCTCAACATTTACTGATGCTTTACCTCTTTGGACCAGAACCACGTCCTCCTTTAAAATTAATCCAATCCTCCTTGGACTGGTCGCTCTTCAAGGACACACAGCTGGGTCCTGGTCCAGGTCCAGGTCCAGGTCCAGGTCCCTCCAGTCTGTCCTCTCTCTGGTCCATGCTGCTGAATTCACTCTTTCTTCTTCCACCTGCAGAGGAAACACTCATCATTCATGTGAACATCCACTGAAATCATTCCTGCTGTAAAAAGATCAGCTGATCCTCCACTGATTCTCTCTTATTCATCAGCTGCTGTACTTCTACTACCAGTCCACTAGATGGAGCCATGGAGGACACACATGATGCGTTCACTGACACTGAGTCTGACTGGAAGTTCCAACACACCAACGCAATGACGTGATTAACACATGTAATGAACTTATCAACCACTTTGTTATACAACATAAGAAGACTGTATGGGTGCACCCACTCCACATCCCTACTCTCATACAACATAGAGAATGTGTGGATAGAAATTACTGTCGCGATGGGAAAGAGCCAAGAAAGTGTCAAAAAAGACTGGAAATAAATGTGAGGGACAAACTCAGTAGGACACATAAAGAACCAGGTGGTGTCCCACCGTCTCTACTGCGTCTTATTGGCCAAGTAAAACATTCTCTATTTCCATTTTTCCCGATTGAACAACAATTGAATTGAATTTGAATTGAATATATTTATTTTGAACACAGAAATATATTTAAAACCGTCCGAAAACGAGCAGGTGGAAGTAAAACTCATCTCTTCCCCTTTCTGACTTATTTATAAATATATAAATACAGCTTTAAATGAACCAAGATGATAAAATAAAAACTCAGTAGATATTTTTGAGACTTCACCTCAGAGTCTTTACAGAGATAATAATATCTGAATAAACGGTTCTACTGTCTCATCTCACTATGTCCCTCGCGTCTGGCGTCGCTTCCGTCGACTATGAACCAGGTCCAAGAATAGTTACTATTATCTGTGAGGCTCAAACTACTGAGTTACTTCCAGCGCTTTACGTCATAAAAACATTCTACAGACAGTTTCAAATAAAAGCCCGACTGTGCCCTCGATGAAAAGATGAAGGAAAGAAAATCACCTTCAATCATATTCATGCACCGAGTGACACAAACGGACCAGAGACACAAAATGATCCAGACTCTTACTTTTCAGCTGTGACTGAGTTTAACGTGAACTATGGAGCGGCAGATTTCTGCTGATGAAGAAAACACCACAAACTGCTTCATTACCTTCAGATGGAGAAAAAGATCTGCGACAACGACCCTGGAGAAAGTGAAAGTAAAGTCAAACCAGGAAACGGAGAAGAGGAGGAGCCAAAGTAAATAAGTGATCAGTTGTTTAAAGGAACATCACTGAATAAAACACATGAAACTGGAGCCAGAGAAACACAGAGGATTAGATGATGATTTCTGTTTTTTATGTTTCTGGTCACATCCCTCTGCAGTGAACTCATGAGTGTCACATTATTGCCTTTCCTTCAAAATATGAAATTCCAATTTAATCTGAGTTCTGTTTGTTCCTGGTTCTCAGTGCTGTGTTCTGTTCACTTCTCTGAATAAAAGAGTGATAAATTAGAGATAGAAGTTATTTTCATTTAAACAATCTTTAACCTAACGGAATAATTGCCTAGCACATATCTTAGACTCTAACTGGTCAGAAGAATCATCTTAGACAGAATGTAAATTATTAATCTTATTTTCCATATTTTTATTATTATTATTATTATTATTATTATTATTATTATTATTATTATCACTATTATTACTATTATTATTATTATTAGTAGTAGTAGTAGTAGTAGTAGTATGTATTCATTAAATGTAAACATTCCACTGATTTACTTGTTCTTTGTTTTTTTGCACTGAAACAAATTTCGTTCCTTACAGGTCACTGTGTTGTTACTGATCCAGACCACGGCTGAATGTGGCCCCTGAACTAAAATGTGTTGGACTCCACTGTCTTATCCCCAGACTGGTGTAAAACTACAGAGGCAGCGCCCTCTATCTGCCAGGAGGTGGCAGCATAGACACATTAGTAGCCTATTAGCTCTGAGGACACCAGCAGAAAGTCAGTGACTTATTTATTCTACATAACATCCAGGGGCCGTATTCATAAAGATTCTTAGTGCAAAGAGTTTCCCTCCAGCTGAGAGTAGATGGAGGTAGAGATAAAAGGTGAGATGTGCTGAGAGCAGGGAGGAGAACTTTAAGAGGCTTAGAGAGGAGAACATGGTGGAAAGAAGAGGAGGAGAGATATTCTCCAAACACTGAATGATTGGATGAAGCAGGAATCCAACCCCTGACACATTTTACCTGGTTAATACCACATGGATGAAGAGCAACAATGAATCCAACTATCAGACATGTGAACACTGAGACGAGGGAGGGACGAAGGAAGGAAGGAAGGAAGGAAGGAAGGAAGGAAGGAAGGAAGGAAGGAGGGAGGGAGGGAGGGAGTGAGGGAGGGAGGGGGGGAGGGAGGGAGTAAGAAAGGAAGGAGGGAGGGACGGATGAAGGGAGAGAGGATGAAAGGTAGGACGAAGGGAGGGAGGAAGGAAGGAAGGAAGGAAGGAGGGAGGGAGGGAGGGGGGGAAGGAAGGAAGGAAGGAAGGAAGGAAGGAAGGAAGGAAGGAAGGAGAGGAGGGAGGGAGGGAGGGAGGAAGGAAGAGGAAGGAAGGAAGGAAGGGAGAGAGGGGGAGGAAGGAAGGAAGGAAGGAAGGAAGGAAGGAAGGAAGGAAGGATGAACACTAGGAAGGAAGGAAGGAAGGAAGGAAGGAAGGAAGGAAGGAAGGAAGGAAGGAAGAAAGGAAGGATGAACCCTTGCCAGGAAGGAAGGAAGGAAGGAAGGAAGGGAGAGAGAGGGAGGAAGGAAGGAAGGAAGGAAGGAAGGAAGGAAGGAAGGAAGGAAGGAAGGAAGGAAGGATGAACACTAGGAAGGAAGGAAGGAAGGATGGAGGAAGGAAGGAAGGAAGGAAGGAAGGAAGAGACAGGGAGGGAGGGAGGGTGGGAGGGAGGAAGGAAGGATGAACACTAGGAAGGAAGGAAGGAATGAAGGAAGGAAGGAAGGAAGGATGCTAAACAGTAAAATCAACAAACCCAAATTAACACTGTGAGAGTTGATCTTAACACGTTTAAAGCGTCTATATGGATCCACACCTCAGAGTTGATTTAACACTTTTTCCAGTGTTGGTACCTTCACGCTAAGTTAATGTAAATTTGACTCTTCTTGTAGTTAAATTTAACACACTGCCTAACACCAACCAGTGTTAGTTTTTAACACTTTTATGTAGTGTTAGCAATTAACTCTCTCAGAGGACTATTTCTTAACAAGTGTTACCCCCATAACACTTAAAAGTGTCAATATAATTCTTATATAATCCTACAAAAATACTTGGAAAATACACTTTCATCAGATCAGATCAGAGTTTAGAGTAACTAGTTATTAGAGTTAGAGTTAATATTTAAACATTTACACCTAGAGGTTTGATTTAGTGTCACACTGTTTACACTCGGTTTTGACAACAACTATTTATCGACTGAGAGTTAATTATAATGGATTAACTCTACCCAGAGTATAATTAACTCTACTAGCGTATGTCTGCTTTAACACCAAGAATTCAACTCTTCTCAATTTCCTGTGAAGAGATTCACATTTACACTTTTACTGTTTGTATTGTAATTTGTTGACAGATCATGACATACAGATACAGAAAGGAAAAGACAGCGCTGCATAACATAAATGAAGAAAAAACATAGGACAATCTCCTCAGAGAAAACTGTCCATGCAGTGGTGCAGGAATTACAGTGCAGTCTTCCTACACCTCCTGATGTTCATGTCTGTTGTATTAAACAGCCTCGACCACTGTAAGCCCATGATCGAGAACCTGGTCTACAAGTATGGCTCTTATCTCATCAGCAATCTCATATTTCACTCCTCTTCCATGTTGAAGGAGGATATTTTCCTCTCCTTCAGCCCAGGATCTTTATACCATTTGGAAAGGGTAGTTCACCTACGCACAAATCATGCGACAATTTCTCACATTTAGGATATTTATTTGGTGCACAGAGAATAGATATCGATTTCAGCACTGAGGCTTCGGTCACTTCACCTTAGAGGTAGAAAGAACCAAAAGCCCCACTTCAGGGACGTACAGTGATCTTATTCTACCTAGACTCCGCCCGTAAGACAATAGGGAGGAGTCCTGCCTCTCATGTGTCAGTGACTTTCTATGTGTAGCCGATTAGCTTCATCTGGTTTCCAGCATGTGAGATATTAAGGTGTAATGTGTCCTGGTCTGTGAGCAGCTGTAGCGAAGCAGGAGACAACTCCTGATATGGTGAGATAGCGTAAGTAACATTCTTTGTGATTCTTCCCAAGGTTATACACAGGCTAAAGGCCTTATTAACCGCTTTAAACCGAACAAATCCCCCTGTTGCCGTGCCTTAAGGGTACGCCACCCCTAAAATATCATGTAATGTAAAAACCCTGTATGAAATGGGTGTATGGATACAATCTAAACTATATTTGTAACCTGGGTCTCCTTCCAGCGGTCACGTGAATGTGCTCCCCCAAACACGTTGCCATCTCTCGGTAGGCTCAGGTTGTGTGTGCAACATCTTTGGAAAATTAACTAACATTCACTATGTGTGTATAAAATGGATCTACACGTATATATCAAAAGCCAAAGCCCAGAAGCAAACCACAAAGCAAAATGCTATTCTAACATCGTAAGATCAGTTATTATAGACCCTGAGCTCACACTACATCATCCAGGTCAGGCTCAGTGTCAGAGTCCCCATCTGAATATTGGAATGGCGTCACCTGTATATCGGCACTTGCATTGAGCAGTCACGCCCTCTGCTTGGTTCATCTGGTACGCTGGTGGCGCTCTCTTGGACTCCATATTCCCCAGCGCCTTGTTTATACACTACATGATGAGAGCCCTAATACATGGGATGCAACAACAACCACACAGAGCAAACTCCACAAATGCAATAGCCAGTGAGCTAGCTATGCTAGCTACCAACTTTCCCTATTTACCAAAGATTTATCAAACAGGCCAGATAAGGGGTCTGTGACCCCAGAATGTTGTTTTAATTCATTCGAGAGGGCTCTAAGGCCTCTCAAGGTTTTGATCCGGGATCCATCAGGGGCAGTATTATTGGGGATGAATGTACAGCACACTTCTCCAAACATGCTACAGACACCTCCCTTTTCCAGCTATGATCATATCGAGAGCAATAGCAAATCTATTCTGGTGTGCTGTAAGAGACCCATCTCTTGTATAGTTTGCCAATCTCTAGATATTATAATGTAAATAATTTATTCATCCACATTTTTGTTTGGGGTAATCCAGAGGAATATGGATCCCCACCCGGATGCGATCTGATCAGCTAATTTAAACTCATCTGGTACCCCATTCATAATAAAGCTCAACCCCTTGTACTTCTGTATACATTGATCTTGGTGAGTCGTGTTCGAATTTTGGGTGCCCCTGTTGGAATAATTATTTTGTGGGGGATACTTACAGCATCCTTTTCCTTAATCTGTGATCTCTCCTCTACATTCAGCCGTGATCACTATCAGACTTACCACTGCCAAACAGGCCAGTGTAAGCCATGACCTGTAGGTCAACATTTTATTCTCCCTCTGTCTCTTCGCCTATGTCCCTTTTTGTCCATATACCCGTTCTGTATCTTGGGTCAAGTCACGAGGATACGGCATGTGTGTTGGTGATGCCTGCCTCTGTCCTACTTCACTGTCTGATTCTGATTCTTTCTGTAATGGTATGTTTGGGGCACAGTGTTCTCTTAAGTGTTTTGCAGTCCGTGTTCTAATCTTTCCAATGCCTCAATCTGTTTTGTGATGTTCTCTCCCAACAGTTTCAAGACCTTTGTTAGTTGTTCAGTATCATGTGGTTTCGTCACTCCCTCCTGTGTCTCCATACTCTGACCTTGACTCCACTTCACTGGCTCTAACAATTAATTTGGCCATTTTATCTTTTAATTCATTCAACGTACTTTTCATTTCTTTTATCTGCTCCTCTCTTAACTCTTCTTTATATGCTTGCTCAACAGCCTCCCCCGGCGTGGGTTTTTAATTCACATGTAAGCATGGCTTTGGTTACAATCATTTGTGGCATCTATACAAACAAATTGTATGGGTTATACTGTTTATTAGAGTTCTCCTGTCCTGCTCTCTCCATCATAGTCCTAGTGTCCACAAACAGATTTAAATTATTTATTTATTTCGTGATGTTGGTGCATTAGCCTGCGCTTCCTGTGGTGTGTATAGAAGTGGTATCTCACCAATTGTCGCGGCGGTTGTCCTTGTTAGTCCGTCCTTATCTTCCTGCTTTTCTCCGGTCTGGACTGCTTGCACTGGAATGTTATTGTGGCTAGAAAAGCAACTGTTAAAATGCATGTTTGTAAATTTTAAATGATCTTCAATATTAACCTTTTCTTTTTCTTTCTTTCCCTTTGATAACCTTCCCGATTTTTCAAATTGTGTCATCAGTTGAATCAATTGTTTTTGTTTTTTTTTTTTTATATTTTAGAGAGTTCCCGTATAGAGTGGTTGTCGGTGGGGGGGCCCCTCTAAGCTACTGAACAGATCATCTGTTGTTACGTCTCTGCACCATTTTTCAAAATCTTTAAGCCCTCCTTTTATTCTCTTCTCCGGGAAGGATCGTTTTATCCCTCCTTTCCTTTAAGTGGGCTCCTAATGTCCCTGGTTCAGCTGTGTCTGAATCACACATACTGTGTTCTCATTCACACTCTGGCCAGTTGAGAGGTATGGCACGCTATGTCTCAGCCCAAGTGACCGTTCACGTAAGGACCCGGTCACGACATCAGAACTTATTTAGACCCTTGAACAGCTTACTTCAACAGACAGTGGAGTTATGTTATCACCGTTAGATTTCCATCCACCCGGTGCTTCGGCGTGGTCTGCAGATCTCACTCACAACAGTAAAAACACAAGACACCTTATCAATACCTACGTAAACCTCATAGCCTCTTTTTTTATCTCTCTCTATTTCTGTTATTTTATAATGATGTCTTAACTTTATTTTATTACCTCAGAGGGTGTCTTTTACACTCAGACAATCAGGCAATATCGGGCCTGAATTGTCTGATTTAGAGACCTCTAAATTCTTCTCCTGTACTTCTCCTACTCCTACTCCCTTACCTCATTTCCCTTCGGGGATGAATGAAGTAATCTATCTATCTATCTACTCAGACATTCGGAGTGGTAGCTTTTATTCTTGGAATACCCAGGGGATCCACGTGCCTAAATATTCAGACAAAGGGGGGCCTTTTAAACCCTAACTCCTAGTCTCATCTACCCAGACACTGAGAGTGGTAGCTTTTATTTTGTGAATACCCAGGCGATCTACAAGCCTAAATATTCAGACAAAGGGGGACCTTTTAAATCCTAACTCCTAGTCTTATCTACTCAGACACTCAGAGTGGTAGCTTTTATTCTCGGAATACCCAGGGGATCCACGTGCCTAAATATTCAGACAAAGGGGGACCTTTTAAACCCTAACTCCTAGTCTCATCTACCCAGACACTCAGAGTGGTAGCTTTTATTTTGTGAATACCCAAGCGATCTACAAGCCTAAATATTCAGACAAAGGGGGACCTTTTAAACCCTAACTCCTAGTCTTATCTACTCAGACACTCAGAGTGGTAGCTTTTATTGTCTGAATACCCAGGCGATCTACAAGCCTAGATATTCCAACAAAGGGAGACCTTTTAAACCCTAACTCCTAGTCTCATCTACCCAGACACTCAGAGTGGTAGCTTTTATTGTCTGAATACCCAGGCGATCTACAAGCCTAAATATTCAGACAAAGGGGGACCTTTTAAATCCTAACTCCTAGTCTTGTCTACTCAGACACTCAGAGTGGTAGCTTTTATTGTCTGAATACCCAGGCGATCTACAAGCCTAGATATTCCAACAAAGGGAGACCTTTTAAACCCTAACTCCTAGTCTGATCTACAGGGCGTTCGGAGTGGCAGCTTCTATTCTCTGAATGCATAGACGATCTACAAACCTAAATATTTAGACAAAGGGGACCTTCTAAACCCTAAACTCCTAGACTGCAGTCCTTTTTGGGGGCTGATCAGACCCCTCCGGCCTTTAAACCGTGCTAGTCGGCCATTTTTCTTGTCTTTTCTCTTCTTTTCCCATAAGGCAATATCCAGCCTGACTATCTGGATGAGGGGAACTTCTAAACCCTTCTCTGGTATTTTATACGACTATTCAGTACGTCTTCTCTGTGTTTTATTCTTACAAACAGTACTACTGTTGAATCATACTCTCACAGCCACGAAATGTCTCATAAGACATGCAGAAGTTTGGTTAAGAGGTTTTCTGCTCACTTTTTACTTAGTTGCGGCCGCTGACTGTAAGAGATGCTCCTCCAGTGTAACTACATTCCTTTCCTGGCATCCCGGACGAGCCCCCAATTTGTCGAAGGACGATATTTTCCTCTCCTTCAGCCCAGGATCTTTATACCGTATGGAAAGGGTAGTTCACCTACACACAAATCATGTGACAATTTCTCACATTTTAGATATTTATTTGGTACACAGATAATAGATATTGATTTCAGCGCTGAGGCTACGGTCAGTTCACCTTAGGGGTAAAAAGAACCAAAGCCCCACTTCAGGCACGTACAGTGACCTTATTCTACCTAGACTCCGCCCCTAAGACAATGCGGAGGAGTCCTGCCTCTCATGTGTGTCAGTGAGTTTCTATGTGTAGCCAATTAGCTTTATCTGGTTTCCAGCATGTGACATTTCAGGGTGTTATGTGTCCTAATCTGTGAGCAGCTGTAGCAATGCGGGAGACAACTCCTGATATGGTGAGATAGCGCAAGTTACATTCTTCTTGATTCTTCCCAAGGTTATACACAGGCTAAAGGCCTTATTAACCCCTTAAAACCCGACATCCTCTTTTTCTTCTCTCTGGCTGTTGACATTGTAACATTGTGTTGTGCTCAGATATTTATATAGTATATACACATGTATACTGGTCAGTTGATGGTTCATGAGAGTATTTTGACAACTTGTTCAACCATTTTGCATGTAACGCCTAAATCTTGTCAGTAATGATCAACCACTGCAACCACAGAAAATTATCCAATTTCACTTAATTGATCAGAAAATGATTATTTATTTACTGAAAAAACTAAACAAAATGCCACTGACATTGAGTGACAAACAATTAAAAAAATAGTTTTTGTAGGTGTTGTGGGGAAATAAGTTAATAAACATTTAAGTCCAATAGCCTGGACAATAGTCTTCCTCAGTGTTGCATAGACTTACGAAGTTGCCGTGTGGCAGAATCTGATGTCGTCTGGTAAAAACAAGTAGTTGCCAATAATGAAATAGAAAAATACTCCCCTGACCAGTCGAAAGTATTTACAAAAACATCATTAATGCGTGACTGTGTTGATAGTTAAAATAAAATTCAACTTGAACTTTGAAAAAGTCATGTGTTCAATGTGGCGAGAAAAATGAAAGAATAAAACTTTAACAGGCCAGTAGGCGGACAACAAAAACATCGAGTATCACAAAGACAAAGGTGACTTGATAGAATGAAAACAAAGACACAACTGAGACTGAGACAGAACTGAGCTAAGACTGACCGGACACTAGTTTATCACCACGTCTTTTGGGATGATTTACAGAGCTTTCATTTCAAGAGGATAATGATCCACGAGTCAAATTGCTTTGTCGCTGTAACTTTGTTGCACATAAAAGTAAACACTCATAAAACCACAAGAAGGATAAGATGAAATAAGATTAGCGTTAAGTAAAATGAAAATAAGCAGTGTAATCAAAAAACGTACAGAATTAGCATCATGAACAAATATACAAAAGTAGTTGGCATAACAGCATCCAAGGTGATGTGGTTGTTTGGACGGCTGCATAGCAACAACAGTATGGACCGTGTTGCAAGGTCAGGGGCATAGAATTGGGTGGGGACGCTAGGGACACGTCCCTACCATTGTCCAGCCATGACTGGGTCATCACTCAACCTGTCCATAGTGTTTAGTTAATAATTACTGCGCACAAAGTGTTAACAGTCTGTCTCTGCTAGAAGCCTCTACCCTAAATATCGCTCTCTGATTGGCTCTCCCAGTTTTCTGCTAACATGTGATTGGTCGTCCCCGCTGTCACTCCACTTTTCAAATTTTTTGTGCCACACAATAACTGTGCCATCAAACTCAATGATCATTGCTTTAATCAGTTCATGTGTCATGCATCAACATGTTGCAGTAGAGAGGCTGGAGGAGATGGGAGGAGAAGGTAGAGGAGGAGGAGAAGGTAGAGGAGGAGGAAAAGGTAGAGGAGGAGGAGACGGTAGAGGAGAAGGAGGAGCAGAAGGAGAGGCTGAAATTTAACAGGTGAGGTAACAACCAGTGGACACGAATCTGCTTGTTCAAAGGTTCAAATGCTGCCACTGGCTGAGGGACGATCTCCTGTAGCTGGTGATGGTTTGCTGTAGAGCTGTTTAACTTTTCAGTATAATTCCTCTTTGCTTTATAAACTGTGGCCTTTTACTCTGAAGGATAATGAGATCTTACTGCTGTTTAGCAGGATGTAACATTTCTATAACCAACCAGTGAAGATTAAAACAGAACAAAGTCAAGCATCCATCAACAATGTCACTGACAATCTGACTGATCCATGAAGCTCTGTTGATGGTCTTAAATGTAGACCATGTGGATGAAGCTCTCCTCTCCACCACCCAGTAACATTGTCCAGTCAGAGTCTGCTTCAACCTCTGGATCATCAGGACACAGCTCATCCTCTCACAACACACACCCTCCTGGTTATCACCATATGTTCTTCCACCTGTAGAGAGGAGGAGAAAGAAGAGAGGAGGTGAAGGCGTGTTTCCCTTCATCATCACATCCAGTAGAAAGAGCAGCAGGGACTTGAGTCCTGTTCAGAGCAGCAGTGGAGCAGCTGTGGAGCTCAGCCAGCTTCCTTTCAGCTTCATGTTAACGTGTTGGAGTGAACACACACAGACCTGCAGACACTTTTAGCATCAAGTCTGTTTCCTCTGCAGATTTCACTAAGAAACTGCTGAGAGTCCTGAACGCTTCATTACTGCACCAACACTTTAGTGATGGATTTACTGCTGCTCCATGAAAACAAAGATCAGCTGTGTAAGAAACTCATGGTTACTAAATGTAATGCTGCTTCTGTGATGTACAGGCTTCAGTCAGACTGATCTCAGAGCTGTGATCAGTTGTTGATCAGATGTGATGAATGACCACCACTGTCTCTATACATCTTGGAAGGCTGTCAGCTGGAATCCAGCTTTATTTCCTGGACACATCAACACAACAACAACAGTCGTCTTCACATCAACTCAAACACATGATCACAACACTCACAACAAGCTTCTGGCTCATCTGATTGGCTGACTGTTGTCTCTCTCACTGTCTTTCTGTCCAATCCTGAAGCCTGTCTCCATTCTCCTCTCACAGCTTCATTAAGAAGCTGCAGGTTTACAGGAAACACTGGATCTTTGATACTAACTGTGTTTAGGACGATACTCATGAAAGCAGCATGGACTGACTGGCACCCTCTACTCACTCCAGAGTCTCCAGTTTATAGTCTGGACTCTCCACAAGATCAAGAAGCTGCTTCACTGCTGAATCCTTCAGGTTGTTGTAACTCAGGTCCAGATGTTTCAGATGGGAGGGGTTGGACTTCAGAGCTGAGACCAGAGAATCACAGCTGATCTCTGACAAACTGCATCTCATCAACCTGAATAAAGAATAAAAGATGTAGATTAAATCCTGAATAATTCAATCAGATGTGTTCAGGTTTAAATGTTCAGCTCAATATTACTGTGTCCTAACAACCTTTAAGCTTCACTGACTTTAACAAGTAACAGAGGACATTTTCTACAGTTTCTGCTACAGACACTTGTTTTGAACAAAATGATTTACAGATTTCTGGGAAAGTGAGGAAAGTTGTGGATGAAGATGAATTAGATTCAGTTGGATTAAGAGAAACAGATCACAAACAGTAAAGACAGTGAACTCACTTCCAGAGTCCCAGTCACAGTCTGGACTCTCAGAAAACCACACTGCTTACATCCTGAATGTCAGGTTTGTTGATACTCAGGTTCAGATTTTCAGATGAGACGTGGTTGGACTTCAGAGCTGTCCACCGAGAATCACAGCTGATCTCTGACAAACTGCAGTCCACAACCTGAATAAAGAAAAAAATGTAAGATGAAAATCATAAATCTAATTCATCAATGTTGTTCGGTCTTTAAATGTCAGCTCAATTGAGGGTGTCCCTCACACCTTTTAAGTCATTGACTTTAACACTAACAGAGGACAATATCTCTACAGTATTCTCTGAGTCAAATACTATGAATTCTGTGAAAAGAAACTTACAGAAGAAAATAAAGTTTAATAAAATGACCAGTTGAATGTTAGCAATTTATTTTGAGTGTTCCAGCTCAACATTGTACTTAAGTTACATTTAGGTTTATCAAGTTATTTGTGTTTGTGATATTTACTAAGACATTGATTAATTACTTTTCGTTGACTGTTTGACAAAAGGGACATTACAGATTCATGAGGAAGTTCTGATAACATTAATTAGAATTCAGTTGGTGATTAACATTCGATCTACACAGAAACAAAACAGTGAATGACTCAGAGTCTCCAGTCTACAGCCTGATTTCTCCGAAAACCACACAGCTGCTCCATTTACTTGATTCCTCGGGTTGTTTTCATTCAGGTTCAGTTCTTTTCAGCTGGGAGGGTTGACTTCGAAAGCTGTCCAGAGAATCACAGCTGATCTTGACAAACTGCAGCTCAACAACCTGAATAAAAACTAAAAAGTTTGTAGATTAAATTCCTTCCATGTCTGAGTTGACTTTGTCCTTCTTGTTATTGTGGGTCTCCAACATGTCTTATACAACGTGTAATATGTGAACAGTGGAGGTGTGAGCTCCTTCCAGCAGCTGTGGTTCAGAGAAAATAGACTGTACATGGAATCACTCAGGTTTGACTCTCCAAATGAAGATGGACTGGATTGACTTGATAACAGCAGAACACAGACACTAAACGCATCCTCAAACACCTGCAATTGAATAACATGATCTATCTGTATGTGTGTGTTGACAGAATGAAGCATCAAATTATTGCAAAGATTTGCTTATATTCAGTTGCTTTTATTTGTCTACAGTTTTATCATGAATCATAGTGCGCCCAAATAAAAAAGGCTCTGAAAGATTGACGGAGGAACGCTTATAACACAACTCAGGCTATCATTTCTCATCTACGTTGATTCGTGACCAAATTTAAATTCCTGGTAATTGCAGGTTTGATACGCAAAGCAAAAGCAGTATGGATGCAGATAACTGGTCTGAGAATCACATTATTTCAAACTGCTCATTTCAGAACAAAATGACTAAAATTCAAAGATATAGTGTGATATGTTTCAACTGACGTCCATACCCTTTTCAACAAGCAACAAAAAACCATCTCCTACCACAAAACTTCAACAATTACAGTGAAAGAAAGGGGTTAATATGTTTAAATGTTCATTTGAAATTTAACTACAGAACACTTAGGTACGCACACAAGGATTTTTGTGTTTTCACTTTGTGTTGTTAACCATGGAACAGTTTGGAGAGACCTCAAGGAATAGTTCAAACATAAAACAGTTTTTAAAATATATTAAAAGAGATTCTTACAAAGTGACAGAAATGAAGAGGGAGTCTGACTCATACGGAGTGATGGGTGTTATTGGTCATTTCATATTTTCATTTTTCTTAATTATGTTTAATAATATGTTTTGGGTGTTGTCCTTTGGTAATGTGTGCATTATATTACCTCTTGTGTGTGTGTATGTATGTACATTGTTTATAAAGACATATTATTATCATCTGGACAAGAAGTGATAATAAATTATATCATGAGTATTAAAAGGGGTGGGATAAAATAAGTTTATATTAATCATGTTACTGTTGTGTTATTTATTGATTTTCTCATTTATTGTTATTATGATTTCTTATATGATTTTTTGGTTGTCTCGTTTTGTTTTTTATGTTCGAAATAAAGAAACTAAACTAAGAATTCTTAAACTGAAACCAGACAATTAAATATGATGAAATCTGATCAAATTAAATCCTGCTTTCAGCTTTAATAGAGAAAACGACACAACTAATAACTCAGATATAACCCTTCATCACTTTATTGACTCAACAATGTCAAGATAAACAACCAAAGATAAATTCAAAAATGCAATTGTGTCTTCGACTTGATTCAGTTTGTGATTAAACATAATCAGATTTTACAACAGTAACAGACATGAGAACTGACGCGAATGTCATTAAATCTGACCTCCAGAAAAACCACACAGATGCTTACTCCTGATCCTTCGGTTGTTGTACCAGGTCCAGATGTTTAGATGGAGGGGTGGACTCAAGCTGTTCCAGAAATACAGTGTCTTGACAAACTCATTTATCCAACTGAATAAAGAATAAAGTGAAATGAATGATGATCATCATATGTGTTGAGGTGTGAAATTGTCCTGATCATTGACTGTTTCTCTAAATGATAGAGTGACTTTGTCCTGTTGTGTTATTGTGGATCTTATCATGTCAGCCTTCTAACAGACATCATTCCAAACGTCAGCACAGAATCAGACAATATTGATGTCACACAGATCAATAAGATGCTGTGACTCATTACAGATCAATAATCTTCTCACACATTTTTGGATACAATGATTTTATTAGTGTTATTGATTCAGGACTTCTATTGTCTGATTTGTGTCTCAAGAGTTTGTGTCATTCAATGTTAAAGTACAAGTTGACATGTAAGTGTTTTCCATAAACAGTAAACATGTCATAATGATGATTCCAGATTATTAGATTTCCTTATGGCGCACCACATACTGGAAGTGGTCCCTTCCTACACAACTCATTGTTGAGCTGACATCAATATAACTTCAGCAGTAATGACACTAATCAAAGTTCCTCTTTGAGTTCTGTCTACCACTTCAGCTCAGCAGGAAACAACTGTGGAAAAAAACTGAACCGACTGGATGTGCTGAAGAACAAGATGAGTGACATCAACACAACACAACAACACTGGGGAAATTGTCCTCCATCTGGTCTGAGTGGAGTTCAGACTGATAGGGGATTTGCCCACAGCAGAATGACAAGGAATGCTCTATGACACCAAGAACACTGTTAATGTCAACTAAAATGTGAAACTGACTTGATGTCGTTTGTTGATGCAGAACCACACGATGACTGAGGAGATACTGCTGTGTTCAGGAACATGTGCACCTTCACAACTCTTTCAGCCCTTTCAACTGACAACCGTGAACACAGAACTCATTAAACTGGAATCTCAATTCCTCAAAGCTGAGACAAAAAATTGATAAACTGATTCAGATCTTCATTTACAGTTTGGATCTCAGGTTAGGCACAAATGAGGACTTCACTTTGATCTCAGGTTGTTTCCACTACAGTCCAGATGTTTCCAGAGTTGGAGGTTCTGCACATATGAGAGCCTTCAACACACTCACAGTGACTGACCTACTTGAGAGTCACATTATCAAAGTCCTGTCCTGAGTCAAATAACAAAATGTGTTAAAATGATGTGAAGACATATTCTATGAAGTGATGGATGTGCTAGAAGATGGAAGTGAACAACCATCCTGTTGGAATGTTTGTCTCACCATCAGTGGTTGGAGTCCATCCTCATAGCGGGTTTGACAGAACATATGGCAGAGAATCGATTAGTCCAGAACTTTTAGATGAATTGCAGACAGACAGTAATGAGTTTCAGGACTGTAATGTCTGTCTGGATCTGATCCACCTGAGAATTGATGAGGAAACTACTGACTGTCTCAACTGGTTCATGTACTCTGGGTCCTTTTTATTGACCATGAACAGTGAAATCCAGTAAATAATGAATCGAATAAAGAGTCAATGTATATTAGGAAAGCCTGAGAAGAAAAGAAATGAAAACTGACCTCAGAGTCTCCAGTTTACAGTTTGGACTCTCCAGTCCAGCAGACAGATGCTTCACTCCTGAATCCTCCAGGTTGTTTCCACTCAGGTCCAGATGTTTCAGATGGGAGGGGTTGGACTTCAGAGCTGAGGCCACGACTTCACAGTGACTCTCTGAGAGTCCACAGTTATAAAGTCTGTCATGAGACAAATAAATAAAATGTGTTATAATGGAAGAAGACATTTCTATGAAGGTGATGTGTTGATGAGTGGACAGTTGGACACATCCTGTTGGACATTTTGTCTCCACATCAGTGGTTGAGCTCATCTTCTCTGACTGTGTTTGACAGGAAACAATCATTGTCATCATCTCTCTCAGACCTTTGTTTAGATGAATTGAGACAAGACTGAGTTACATTGAGGCTTCCAGACTGTCCACAGTCTGTCAGTGGATCTGATCCATCATGAGGACATCTGGATGAGGCAAACATCTGGACTGTCTTCACTGGTTAATGGACTCTGGGTCTTTTTAGTTGAGCTCAGTGAACATGTGAATATTTCCAGTGAATATAATGAAATCGAAATAAAAGAGTCAAATGTAATAAGGATTAGAAATAAAGAGAAGAACAGCTTTAAACAGCTGGAGAACATCTGGGACTAAATACAACTGACTGTAATGTTTGCAGTGAACAGTGGAACACTGAAGAAGAATGAGAAGAGTTACCCAATGCCTTCAAAATAAAAGCACTAACAAGTAATCAGAATAAAGAGAAATGTTAATGTGTTTATGAACCTACTGGTTTAAGCTTGAAAAACAAATACAAGAAATAACTATTGTAGTAGTTGTTGTGTTTGTGTGTCTCTCTCCACTCTCCTTTCTCCAGGCGATGGCCCCTCCTCTGACCTGCAGCTGGTTCCACTCAGGTAATCAGCTGATCCTGGTTAAAGAGTGGAGGAGAGGTGGGGCCCGGAGAGAGAGAGATGCTGGACCACAGTGGTGGAAGCGTGAGGCTGCTTTGTTCAACAGTTGGTTGCTACTTTTCTTGTGGGTGACGTACTGGGTCCTGTTTTCAGTGGAAAAGAGGCTGATTGATCTGTCTTGTTTTTTCACCCAGGTGTGGTGGCGTCTTTAGTTCAGTTATTCCATCAGAGATTCACATGGTTTATTTCCCCCCAGAGTGGTGCTGCTTTGAGTTTGTTTGTGGTTGTTGGTCCTGGTCTAGTACATTTTAAAACAGATCAAAGTTTCTTTAAAGCTTGGAATGACCTCTGACCAAAAACATTCAAAGATTTGTTGGAAAAAGTGGCAGCACATAAGATTTAAGAGGAAAAGTCAAATTCCAAAACCCCACTATCCAAACTACATTCAAAAAGATGAGCATTTCAGTTTGTGGGGTTAGAATATGGAATGATATGGAGGAGGAAATGAAAATGTGCAATAACATCACACATTTTAAAAACAAATAAAGGTTTTATCTCATAAGGATTTGGAGCGAGATCATTTTTACAACAGTTTGAGACTCCTTTACTATTTTATTATTTTCTTTCTATTTATTTTTCATGTATTTATTTCAGTTTCCTACCACATCTTATTGTTCTAGTCTTGTAGTTCTCTGGTGTTTCCTCATGGGGGGGTGCTATGCTTGGGGTTGTTCCTGTCTGCCCGTGGGGGGGCCGTCCCTTAGGTCCAGGCCTGGAGTTTGGTCATTTTAGGGGCAAGGCCACTTGGCCTTTTATGTTGTCAGTTTATTGAGGGCACGAAGGCCATAAAATAAAAGGATGATTTTAAGTTGACGTCTATAGTGAATTTAATTTGAGGACTAATGACACTTGTGAGGAAGATTGGAGTCTCAGTAGAAACTATCAAGCAGGTAAAGAAACATCTCCTACACTATTATGTCTGAAGATAAGAAAATATTGAATGACACCACTACAGCTAAACACCCGTCGGTTAACACATAATATACAGACACACTGAAAGAGTCCATCAGCCAAATAATAGCAGCATGTTTAACATGGCCTCAGCATGCTAACTTAGCCCCGTGATTAGCTCCTCTCACCACCGTACAGTCACCACCACGGCAAGTTAGCCGCGATAGTCTCCCTTTATTCTGCCAGACAATGTCATTAAATGTACACTTTCCCATGCTTGCATGAGGTCCAACTGCTACATGAACGACGTGCATCTGCGGAGTCACGGCCGCAAACACATCACTGTGTTGTTGGTTCCGCTCCAGTGAGCGCGTGACGTCACTGCTATTCACAAATTAGTTTGAAGAAATAAATGTTGCCTATTATTTTTAGATTTGACACTAGTTACAATCATAACATCCTACTTAGCATTTGTTGAAACATTCAAGACATTTTAATGCCAATTAAGGCCTTGTTTTTCCATGAATGAATTCAATGCCTTTTAAGACTTTTCAAGGATCCGTGGGAACCCTGTTAAAGCTCAACAAAGGAAAAACTTGACAGCAAGCTAATTAGCATTTGTTGCAGACTACAGTCGGTACTCAGCACGTTAAAAGTGGGTCAACGTTGAAACGACATAACGTTGTGGTACAAGCAATGCTTATCTAACGGTAACAAACTCAGTCTTATTCGTCTGTTAATTCATCACACAGTCTGACCTCAGTCAACTTTTTCTCTCTCTTCAGTGACAATTCAACATCACAGTGCGTTTTATTAGGTCTCCTGTTTGGCTGCTGATAGATTGGTGTCAAACTGTTATTATAGCCCTAACAGCGGTTCATGCCAGGCTCCAATCAGATCCACCACTGATGAGTTGACCAATAAGAATCCAGAACGTCATCAAAAGCCGGAGTTTATTCTCAATAGACGCTGGTGGTGTTAAAGCCTGTTGACAGTCAAGTGTGTGCGTGTGAGTGTGAGTGTGTGTGTGTGTGTGAGTGTTTATATTTGTCTGTATTTGTACATATGTGGTGGCGGTTTCTTGATTTAGTTTCTTGTTGTAATGTTTTATGTTTTTATTTGTGTGAAGCACTTTGGGTTGTTTTTATGGGAGGAAAGTGCTGTATAAATGAAGTTGGAAGTTTTAGACAGAAATGATTTAGATTATGTTTAATTTTTAGAATGTTCACAATCAAGAAAAGTTTTTGTCTTGTTTTTGTGTTTAATGAGCTGATATAGAAGGAGGAGAACAAGAAAAGCTTCATCCTGTCTCTTCTCAAACTAGATTATTAGTTTTTGTTCTGACTTTTTTGTCTTTATGGAATTGTTTGATATTGTTGCTGAAAAATGATGCAACTTGTACTTGCTTTTATGTGTTGATGGTTCAAGAAAAATCAAACTGATTCTGTTAATGATCACATCAGGACTCACTGAGCCTTTCTGCAGTTCCTCACAGCTGGGATCAGTCTCCGTCGTCCCTCAACTGATGTGTTGAACTGATTCAGGTTCAACTCATCCAGAACCTCCTCTGACATCTGCAGCATGTAGGCCAGAGCTGAGCAGTGGATCTCAGAGAGTTCCTTCTTTGATCTGTTCTCTGACTTCAGGAACTCTTGGATCTCCTGATGAACTGAGAGGTCGTTCATCTCCATCAGACAGTGGAAGATGTTGATGCTTCTGTCAGGAGACATTTCATCAGTGTTCATCTCCTTCAGGTTGTTGATGGTTCTCTGGATGATTTCTGGACTGCTCTTTCTCTGACCCAGCAGACCTCCTAAGAGTCTCTGGTTGGACTCCAGAGAGAGGCCATGAAGGAAGCGAACTAACAGGTCCAGGTGACCATTTTTACTCTCCAGGGATTTAATCATGACTCTGTTCAGAAACTCATCCAGAGGTGAGTTATTGTAGTTTCCTCCCAGGAAGTCCTGCAGCTCCTCTGTCTTCCTGTTGGTGTAACAGTGGATCATGTAGACTGCAGCCAGAAACTCCTGAACGCTCAGATGGACGAAGCAGAACACCTTGTCCTGGTACAGGCCTCTCTCCTCTTTAAAGATCTGTGTGAACACTCCTGAGTACACTGAGGCTGCTCTGATATCGATGCCACACTCTGTCAGGTCTGATTCATAGAAGATCAGGTTTCCTTTCAGAAGCTGATCAAAAGCCAGTTTTCCCAGAGACTTAATCATCTCCCTGCTCTTTTTATCCCAGTGTGGATCTGTCTCAGCTCCTCCATCATACTTGACCTTCTTGACTTTGGCCTGAACCACCAGGAAGTGGATGTACATCTCAGTCAGGGTCTTGGGCAGCTCTCCTCCCTCTTTGGTTTCCAACACATCCTCCAGAACTGTAGCAGTGATCCAGCAGAAGACTGGGATGTGACACATGATGTGGAGGCTTCGTGATGTCTTGATGTGGGAGATGATGCTGCTGGCCTGCTCCTCATCTCTGAACCTCTTCCTGAAGTACTCCTCCTTCTGGGGGTCAGTGAACCCTCTGACCTCTGTCACCATGTCAACACACTCAGGAGGGATCTGATTGGCTGCTGCAGGTCGTGTGGTTATCCAGAGGTGAGCAGAGGGAAGCAGTTTCCCCCTGATGAGGTTTGTCAGCAGCACATCCACTGAGGTGGACTCTGTAACATCAGTCAGGATCTCAGTCTTGTGGAAGTCCAGAGGAAGTCGACACTCATCCAGACCGTCAAAGATGAACACAACCTGGAAGTCTTCAAAGCTGCAGATTCCTGCTTCTTTGGTTTCAGTGAAGAAGTGATGAACAAGTTCCACCAAGCTGAACTTTCTCTCTTTCACCACATTAAGCTCTCTGAAAGTCAGTGGAAATATGAAGAGGATGTCCTGGTTGGCTTTGTCTTCAGCCCAGTCCAGAGTGAACTTCTGTGTTAAGACTGTTTTCCCAATGCCAGCCACTCCCTTTGTCATCACTCTTCTGATTGGTCCATGTCTTCCAGGTGAGGCTTTAAAGAGGTCTTCTTGTCTGATGCTTGTTTCTGCTCTGTGTGATTTCCTGGATGCTGTTTCAATCTGTCTGACCTCATGTTCATCATTGACCTCTGCAGTCCCTCCCTCTGTGATGTAGAGTTCTGTGTAGATCTTATTCAGAAGGGTTGAGTTTCCAGCTTTAGCAATCCCCTCAAACACACACTGGAACTTCTCCTTCAGACCACATTTAACTTTACGTCCACAATGTCCTGAATGAAGAAACAAGATGAATAAATAAACTCTCCAGTAAATATTCCAACATGTCATTGCTCTAAAGAATGAGTGTGTGAATATATCTTGGTTCATCTCTTGAGACATTAATAAATGTCTCATTTCTCCAGCAGCTTCAATGTTTAGAGAAATCCTCTTACTGATCTGCAGACAGTCAGCCAGCTCCTCCTGCTTCATTCTCCTCAGGAAGTTCACTGTCATCTTCACTAATAAATCTCTGCTGCTCCTCCTCTGCTCTTCATCTTCACCCTCCAAAACCTCCTCATCCTCCCTCTGACTCTCTGAGCATTCTGGGTAATCTGGACTCACAACCTTCTGGATTTTCTTCAGCTCCTTCTTCACAAAAGTCATGATGTTGTCCTCCAGCAGCTGGAACAGAAGACCATATGAATGACACAAGCAGACTGAAACCATGGAGACAAACATCAGATCCATGTTGGACACACTGACAATCCACTGGTCTACAAAGAGCAGCAAGGACATGATGGAAAGTAGTTGTTGTACATGTACAGACCAGAAAGATGGAGTCCAGCTGTGTCTGATGCTGCTGGGTAGACTGACCACTGAGAACCTCTGAGCTCTGCTGGTGGACTCTGTGGACCAATCATCAACAATTAGCTCTCATCCATTACAAGATTGAAGACACTACTCTGCTTCAAATATCCACTTATTGATCACCTCTTCTAAGGCTGTGTTTCCCCAACTACTGCTATGAACACAAGAAAGAAATATTCATGTTTTTTCTAAGGTTCAACAGCTTCCAGAGACACAACGCTGATTACTCTTCAACAGACAAGTTCATTTAGTTTATAGCTTCAAAACATTCCAACAACATCCTCTTCCTCTGCATCTCTGTTTGCTCCCGTCATTTAAGGTCAGTCCCTTTATATGATATTAGCTTCAGCTTGTAGCATGTATAAACAGTGAATTATGTTTTTATCCACACTTCAGGTGTTTATCCTCCTTGTAGATCATTTCCTAAATTCTCAGATAATCTGTTTGTAAAGATATTGATATTTCCTCCATATGTCTGTTCTTCACCCATCTAACTCCCCAGGGAAATGCTACTTATCAGTGCTAAGCTAACTTTCACTCTGTAGTACCACCATTGGTCCAATAGGAAAAGGACCATGTAAGAAACTGAAAACTGCAAAATTTATGAAGAATTATGTGGATGGACTCAAAAGAACCACGATGACCAACGAAAACAAATGCATTTGTAATCGGCTGTTTTGGGAAACATTCAATGAATAAAAAGAGATTCTGACATGCTAACTATGAAACTGCTCGTTTCTTCGTTAGCTGAGGTTATCTGGTTAGTTAGAAAGAGTAGCTTCTCTAGTTTTAAAATGTTAGGGTTTGTAGGAACAAATGTGGTTATTAGCAATAATGACACTCATCACTATAATTATTAGAATAAACATATTTGTGCAAACAAAACAGTGGTCATTTGAGGCATAGCAGAGTCTGAAATATTAATTTTTGCATTTTGGTTCATATTTAATATTTTGAAATTGTTGCTTAGCCTGTTCAAATGTTTATGTATCAGTCTCTCACATGATTAGACGTAAAAGCGCCTTAGAAAAACAAGTGCATTGTTCCTGGTTTTTACTGCCATGACTTTCAGCCTGAGTGAGAAGAACTGCAGAACTCAGCAATAATATTTAATAATGAACCAAGACACCCAACATTTACTGACACTTTACCTCTTTGGAGCAGATCCACATCCTCCTTTAAAATCAATCCAATCCTCCTTGGACTGGTCGCTCTTCAAGGACACACAGCTGGGTCCGGGTCCAGGACCAGGTCCAGGTCCAGGAGAGTCTTGTCTCTGCTGCTGGATCCTGAAAGTAAACCACCACAGATAAATGTTCATGTTGGATAAAACCTGATGAGAATAAATTCAAATCAGAGACGTCAGAAGTAAAAGGATGAAACATGTTGAATAATTCAGTCAGTGCATTTACATGCAGAGCTTAATGGAGCTATGCTCAAAATCGGACTTTCTCACTACAGTCCTTGTCCCAGTTTACATGCAGCGCAAGAAAATCTATTAACTGTTCTCCTCCTCCACACTAGGTGGTGATATGTGTCTTTTCAGCAGGTTAATACCACGTTAATACGGCCCAATGTCCAGGTTGACCTATTACGTGATATGATAAACTGGAGTCGTTCATGTGTCAGACCGGCATTTCAACAACAACCCAACGGATATTAGTAAATTTTTTAATCTTGTACATAATGTTCGCGCTACTTCTGGTGCAGGTAAGATCTCTGGTCACACGCCAGCGCAATGGTTGTGGAGCATGCGCACACGCATTATCCGATGAAAACTCAGATTCAATCGCATCATCTGGGCGTCTCAATCAGACAATGAGAACTTGTTTACATGCACTTAAGTTCTCCTGTTAGAGACTGATTAACCAATAATTTGTTTTTTTCATGTGCATGTAAACGCACTGAGTGATGTAAGACTGATGAACCAGCTTTAACCCAAAGAGGAGGAGACATGAAAGTAGAACCATCAGCTCCTCATGGAGGACAGCTTCACCCACTCTTTACCTCTTTGGACCAGAACCACGTCCTCCTTTAAAATCAATCCAATCCTCCTTTGACTGGTCGCTCTTTAAGGACACACAGCTGGTTCCAGGTCCAGGTCCAGGTTCATTCCTGTGAATAATGATGAGAGTCATGGACTCAGATGTTAATGCGATGCCAATTGAACACATTTCTGTCAAGAGGAAACAAAGACAGAACGTGACTAAAGAAGTGGACACTGTGTCTCCTGAAAGCAGCAGCAGCTGCAGCATCACTAAGGAACTACTGGCTTTGACTGTCTGCTGATGGTGATTCCTCTCTGAGTCACATGGACCTGAACAAGCAAAGAAACAACAACACAAGTGTGTAGAGCTGGTCTCTCTACAACAGGACAGACATCTACTGATCAGACACTCATCAGTCTGCAAGAAGACAAGAGGAACCAAGACCCTCAACATTTACTGATGCTTTACCTCTTTGGACCAGAACCACGTCCTCCTTTAAAATCAATCCAATCCTCCTTTGACTGGTCGCTCTTCAAGGACACACAGCTGGTTCCAGGTCCAGGACCAGGTCCAGGTCCAGGTCCAGGAGAGTCTCGTCTCTGCTGCTGGATCCTGAAAGTAAACCACCAAAGATAAATGTTCTTGTTGGATAAAAACCAATGAGAATAAATTCAAATCAGAGACGTCAGAAGTAAAAGGATGAAACAAACACGTTGAATAAAGTCAGTGATGTAAGAGTGATGAACCAGCTTTAACCCAAAGAGGAGGAGACATGAAAGTAGAACCATCAGCTCCTCATGGAGGACAGCTTCACCCACTCTTTACCTCTTTCGACCAGAACCACGTCCTCCTTTAAAATCAATCCAATCCTCCTTTGACTGGTCGCTCTTCAAGGACACACAGCTGGTTCCAGGACCAGGTCCAGGTCCAGGTCCAGGTCCAGGACCAGGTCCAGGTCCAGGTCCAGGTCCCTCCAGTCTGTCCTCTCTCTGGTCCATGCTGCTGAATTCACTCTTTCTTCTTCCACCTGCAGAGGAAACACTGATCATTCATGTGAACATCCACTGAAATCATTCCTG